>NC_071258.1:25958702-26258702 GCF_023375685.1 Ictalurus furcatus
AATGATTGTACAACATACATCTTTAATAAAAAAACAACAACAACACGAATTTGGTTCATAAGTTTTAATTCATTTGGTGTTTTCTGTAATCAACACAGCACCAAAATTATACATACAGGCTCAAAAATATACATACAAACACTTAGATTATTCATTCAGTGGTGCTGAAAGTTCCAAAATGTCCTTTCATTTGCCAAGACCAAGGCTTCTTAATTTCCTGTTAGTGATCATGATTGACTACAACTGGCAGCTTATCTCTGCCAACATCAAAAGGGTTTGTTTGACAGCACTCATTGGATTGACCAACACACAGTACTATGGGAAAGTCCAAGGAGAATAGTGCAGATCTGAAAAAGAGTATGGTGGATTTAAACAAGTCAGGAATGTCTCTTTGAGCCATTTCTATACATTTGCAGATCCGAAGGTCATCAGTTCTATGTATTGTATATAAGTACAAGTTATTGGGAAGTGTAGCCACTTTGCCAAGGTCTGGAAGAAGACCCAAACTTTCTCACTGAGCTTTGAGGAAATTGGTTCGGTTGGTCAGGAAAATCCCAGGAATCACTGAGGCACAGGCCTGCCATGAACTGGAAGCTGCTGGAACATCACTATCACTGTCTACAGTCAAGCGAGTTCTACATCGCCATGGACTGAAAGGCTGCTGGCCAAGAAAGAAGCCCCTGCTTCAAAATCGACAAGTTCAAGCTCGTCAAAAGTTTGCGGCTGACCACATGAACAAAGATAAAGCCTTCTGGAGGAAAATTTTAAGCTCAGATGAGACAAAGATTGACTTGTTTGGCCACAATGACCAGAGGTCTGTTTGGAGGAGTAAAGACCATTGTACCAACTGTTAAGCATGGTGGTGGAAGCATTATGCTCTGGGGCTATTTTGCTAGCAGTGAAACTGGTGCATTGCAAAAAGTGGATGGAATAAGGAAAAAGAAGGACTACCTTAGAATTATTCAGCATAATCTCAAACCATAGGCCAGACGGTTGAGACTTGGACACAATTGGGTGTTCCAACAGAACAATGACCCCAAACACACATCAAAGCTGGATGTGGAATTGATTAAGCAGGCTAACATTAAGCTTTTGGAATGGCCTTCCCAAAGTCTTGATCTCAACCCTATCGAAAAGTTGTGGACGGTGCTTAAAAATCAAGTCAGGGCCTGGAACCCAACAAATGTCATTGAATTTTACCAATTCTGCCAAGAAGAGTAGTCATAGATCCAACCACAATTCTGCCAGAAGCTGGTGAATGGCTACCAAAAACGTCTGCTCGAGGTGAAACTTGCTAAGGTACATTCAACTAAATATTAGGTGTGCTGTATATATAATTTTGATCTTGTGTTGACTACAGAAAACCCCAAATAAATTCAAACATGTGAACCAAATGTCTGGGTTAGGCATGTAACCCTGTTCCCTGAGAGGGAACAAAACATTGCGTTTAGCATAACACTATGGGGGAACGCTACTCGCATGCGACCGGCATCTGAAGCTTGTGTAAAATCAGGCCTATTTATAGGCCTGCCATGCTCAGGTGACATGGCAATTAAGCGCGTCGCGTGATATATATATATATATATATATATATATAATATATATATATGGCACCTGTGAACCAGGCCGTCAGCCTCTATTATCTGAAGCGAAGACACAATTCATTTCTGAATTGTGAGGGAGGCACAGAAGGCGAGTATAGCAGCCCACCTCCCCCCCACAGAAGTCAATGTCGTCCCAAGTTTTCAATTTTCTCTTGTCAGTGAACTGTCACAGGACAACACAAATTTGATGATTTCCCTCCAACAAAATGTGGAAAGTTAAAGTCACTATAAACCATCTAGAAGTGTGGAGAATAATTGGTGGAGAATACAGGTACCTTAATACAAATATCTAAACTTTCATTACATATAATGGTGGCGAATGCAACAGATCAATCTGAACAGCTCATTTTCCTTACATATAATGGTGGAGAATGCAATAACTTAACCTAAACATCTAATTTTCCATACATCTGAGAACTTGGAGGTGTCGCCAGTTTCTATCCTCGGTTCACACTCTAGTAATGTCTATCATCGCAAGACGGTAATGTCAGGTGCCTCCCTCCAGGTCTCTGGAGTGGTCCTCATCTAGTGTGACATATAAATCGCCTAGAACTGTGGGCCATATTCCTAGCACTGAAATTCTTCTCCTCATGTGAGAGGTCAACATGTGTTAGACAATAAAGTGGTGGTCTCATATATAAACCACCATGGAGGATTATGTTTGCACCCCCTGTTCAGGCAGGCTCAACTAATTGTTCTCTGGCGGAGGGGAAGTTTTTTCAGTCAGTGCAATGTACATTGCAACTAGAATGTGGGGGAAGACATCCTGTCAAGGCAGGGGCTGAGGCCCGGGGATTGGAGGCTCCATTCACAAGTGGGTGACTCCATATGGTGGAGGTTTGGCAAAGTGGAAGTGGACAAGTTTGCTTCATAGGAGACAACACACTGCCCGCTGTGGTTCACCCTCACTCCTCCCACACCAAAGAAAAAAGGGTCAGGACTGGACGCCATGTTACACACATGTCCGAGGTCATGTCTGTACGCCTTTCCCCTGATTGCTCTGTTCCCATAAGTTCTAGTCAGAGTTAACCACTATCGTGCTATGTCTGCTGCTA
Organism: Ictalurus furcatus; assembly: GCF_023375685.1. NCBI lineage: Eukaryota > Metazoa > Chordata > Actinopteri > Siluriformes > Ictaluridae > Ictalurus > Ictalurus furcatus. The sequence continues at coordinate 25,961,362 of NC_071258.1, forward strand.
GTTGCACCGGATTGGCCAGCTCAAATTTGGTTCTAAGAGATAATATCTTTGCTGGGCGGCACTCCCTGGGACATTTCCTTTCACAGGGATCTGTCGTCTATTGTTGATTTATCACCCTTGGCCAGAACCAAGGAAACTGTGAGTCTGGCCCCTGAGGGGCACCAGCTCATAGATTCCGGTCTCTCAACTGAGGTTGTAGAGACCATGATAAATGCTAGAGCACCCCCCACAAGAAAATTGTATGCATTCAAGTGCCAACTTTTTTATCGTGGTGTGAAGAACACCAGTGAGATCCTGCACAATAGCTACAGTCCTGCAGTTCTTGCAGGAACATTTCTCAGCAGGGTTGGCTCCTTCTACAATTAGGGTCTTCGTGGCCGCCATTTTGGCCAGCCACACTCCTATTGATGGAGCCTCTGTGGGGCAACATCCTCTAGCTTTGAGGTTTATGTGTGGTATCAGAAGCTGAGGCCCATATACAGACCACGCATACCTTCCTGGGACTTTCTGTGGTCCGGGAAGGTCTGTCAGGCACCCCATTTGAGACCTTGGAGTCAGCTTCAAAGACGCTTCTGACTCTAAAGGTAGCTCTTTTGGCTGACCCTGACATCTCTGTTGCTCCTTCCTGCCTTGACTTTGCCACTGGATAAGCCAAGGTCTCCCTGTATACTAGGCCAGATTATTCCTAAGTGCCTATGTCTGCTGCCCAGCTGGTAGTGTTGCAGGCTTTCTCCCCTCCTCTGTTCCTTACACCGGAATGAGGAAGATTGCACCTATTGTGTCCAGTGAGGGCTCTTTGTACTTAAGTCCAACACTCCGGCCAGTGGCGTAAGTCAGAGCAGTTGCTGGTCTGCTTGGCAGTGACAGTAAAGGTGATGCTGTGTCAAAGCAGTGCATCTATATTTGGACAGTGTAAGCGATCTCTATAGCTTATGAGGTGTGTGGTCTCGCTACGCCTCTGGGCATAGGGGCTCATTCCACTATGGGGGTCGCCTGCTCAAAGGCTTTAACTACAATTAGGGTGTACATGACCGCCATTTCGGCCAGACACTTGTCTTACTTTTCTGAGTGATGTATGTAAATTTATATTTACATACCTTTAAAAACATTTTTTAACATGTTATTTATATTGTATAAAAAGTTATGTGAAGTATGTATCTCCTGTGAAAACCAGATTTTGGTGCTTAAAAAAAGTACATTAAAATATTTTATTTTGTGAAGTCTGTATGAACTCTCTATACTCTGGAGTGATGTATTGTCTGGGAAAATGCAGCAAACACTTGTCACTCTCTCTCTCTCATCACTTCAGTTCAGATACTTCATTGAGAAGGTGGGTACTCTATTTTCAAAAAAGCAATAGCATAATTTAGAGAATAAGAGACAGGGATTATGAGCAGGTGAGAAAAATTCAGCGAGGGATAAGCAAAAAGTAAGACAGACAGACAGACAGAGAGAGAGAGAGAGAGAGAGAGAGAGAGAGAGCTATGGTGTTTAAATTGCTTCCTCAGCAGTATCTCTTTGCCCATGCATCATTATTCCTCCTCATGTCACCATATTTGGCAAGAGAGAACTGATTCAGTGCCAAAGTTTGACCAATGAGGACTACATTAAACATTGTGTGTGTGTGTGTGTGTGTGTGTGTGTGCGTCTGAGAGAGAGAGAGATAGAGAGAGGGAGAGAGAGAGGAAGAGAGAGAACGATGGAAGATATGGTGGGGAGAGAGTGAGGCCACTGATAATGGCTGCTCTTTAACCAGTGGGACAATAAGAATGCATTTACACTTGCACAGTCACGCTCACACATGAATTTGATCCTGTGCAAACTTGTGCCAATCGATAAACACACAAACAAATAGAGGCAGACAAGAAATTGCATGGATACACTCGAGTTCAAGCAAACTGTCTTTAAACTCCTATGTGTAAACAATCTTTCTGTAGTATTTTACAATCAATCAAACTTCCAGCTGAACCCTGTTACATTACCACATTAATTCAAGTGAAGCTTCAGTAATCAAGGTTCACATATACACATGATATTTAAGCAGCATTGATAATAAATTGCAGAAACAGAAACATTTCACATTCAAAGATCACAAAAAAGTATATATTTTTTTCTACCTTGATGAACAGAAATTATTTACTAAACTCTACAAGACACTCCTATGAAAAACGAACTTCCTTGAATAAAACACGAAAATAAAATCACAGCTATATTCCTTGGTCTTACCCATTGTTATGAATGACTAAGGGAATTTGGCCTATGTGTTTTCTCATATGTATATCCATGTGAAACAGGAATATATATATATATATATCCTGTGTTGTGTTTGCAATTTTTTGATAACCATGAAAGCAGAGTATTTTTGTGAAATGTTTGAACAAAATATCAATAGCTTAAACAATAAAGACAGTTTGTCACAGCCTTCTTTGCTCATATCTACTAACGAGAAAACTGAAAACAATTAACATTTAAGCTTCCAATGTTCTCATTAAGACTAGAAGGAAGAAAGGGAATGAAGGGATGAAGGACATCAAAACCCCTTGTTTGAGAGGAGCTGAAGGTGTGGAGAAATGTTCAGACAATGAAGAGCGAATGATGACCTCAGCTCATCCACTTCAACACTTTCTGACTCTTTGTGCATATAGAGGATCAAAGGGAACTGTTTCACTGTTGGGTTGCACTATTACTGTCATATCAGAGGATTCAATAGCTTTTGTTCATCAAGCAAAAGTGGTTGGGAGTGAAGCATGCTGTTTCATCAATGAGCTTTTGTGTCAGAACAGCTTACAGAGAAGCACTTAGACACTAACATTATTAGGGTATCTAATTATAATAGGGTATCTAAGTATCTAATTACAGAATTTGATATTATGTTGACCAAATTTCAGCCATAGAGAGGATTACTGCTGTCAAAGCCTACAGTGCATCCGGAAAGTATTCACAGCGCTTCACTTTTTCCACATTTTGTTATGTTACAGCCTTATTCCAAATGGATTAAATTCATTATTTTCCTCAAAATTCTACAAACAATACCCCATAATGACATCGTGAAAGACATTTGTTTGAAATCTTTGCAAATTTATTAAAAATAAAAAAACAGAAAAAAGCACATAAGTATTCACAGCCTTTGCCGTGAATACTTTCCGGATGCACTGTATATCCTCAATTTATTACAGTAGGAAATTTTCACTGCCATATATTTACTAACATGCCAACATCTTATAACAACTAAAATGTTATAATTGTATTAGTGAAAAATGCAAAACTTAGTGCTTGGAGACACAAAACATACATTCGATACTAATAAATAAACATAAATTAAATAAAAATATCAGTACCACACTGATGTTATGCTATACAATGACTTCTTGGTAATGTCAGACACAGGGAATAATATAGGAATTTTATTACAAATAAATGAATAAATGGAAATACAACAGCTGGAATGGATTCAGAATATTATGAACTATAGATGTCAAGTGGTTTTGGGATTTACGTATCCCTCTCTTGCTCACACCCCACAAAAACAGGATGGGTCATGAAACAGAACTCCCACATTAGTATCTGGTCTGATCACCATTTCCCTGTAACAGCACATCACATCTCTTTCTCATTCAGGTTGTTGACTGTGCCACTGAATCTTGAAACATCCATCAATCCATCCATCTTCTACCGCTTACTCCTTTTCAGTGTCACAGGGAACCTGGAGCCTATCCCAGGGAGCATCGGGCACAAGGCGGGGTACACCCTGGACAGGGTACCAATCCATCGCAGGGCACACTCACATACACATTCACACACCCATTCATACACTATGGAGACTTTAGACACGCCAATCAGCCTACCATGCATGTCTTTGGACTGGGGGAGGAAACCGGAGTACCCGGAGGAAACCCCTGCAGTACGGGAAGAACATGCAAACTCCGCACACACATGGCCCCGGCAGGACTAGTCTTGAAACATCCAGCAAGTAAAAGCTATTCTAGTGTCATTAAATCTTTGCTACATCACCTTCAACATGAAGGGTGGGGTTCAGGTGCAGTGGCTTTGAGAATGTCTCTCTGCTAGTAGGGAAAAGCATGTAAGTTCCCTTCCAAAGGGAACACTACAGGAGCACCTCTTGCACATGACCGGCATCTGAAGCTTGTGTAACATCATGCCTTTATAGGCCTGCCATGATCAGGTGACATGGCAATTAAGCACATTGCGTGATATAAATATGGCACCTGTGAACCACGCCATCAGCCTCTATTATCTGAAGCGAAGATGCAATTCACAAGCCTGTCTTGGCATGACAAAGCTATGCAATGTCTCGTTCCCTTCTCAGGGAACAGGGTTACAGGCGTAACACAGATGATATTACGGATAGAATAGTATAGACTAGTTATTGCTGGCCTTACATCCAAACACATTATAGGCTCTGGTACTAAAATTCTTAATTGGGGTAGACTCTCTCCTACTCCAGAGTTCCCATAGAACCAGATAAATAGGCCAGCTTGGATACTCACAGTCCCAGGTAGAGCCCTTCACATTTTGAAGCTTTTCTCAGTGAACAATAAGGTTGCCTGAATGAGATTTCAAGTCTCAGAAAGCTCTGTTGTTCTTGGAGAAGTTGGATCAGTGCTTGAGACGATACCTCCTATTGACTCCATAATGCTACTGAAAGATTTTCGTATTAATGTTGGAGATGATGGAGATACTTGCAGGGGCATGACTGGGAGGAATGGTCTCCCATATCTGAACTTGATGGATGAAATGTTATTACAATTCTGTGAAAACCAGGATTTGTGTATAACACATGATTCAAAGAGAAATTTTGTCATAAGTGTATTTGCTACCAGCAAATCCTGAGCCAATGGTCAGTGATTTATGATTGTATAATTGTCACGTATCAGGAAGCTCTGGACTCCACTTCCCATCAGCCACTGCACTGCACTACATGTCACATGACCACCTGCACCTGATTCACGTTTTGGTTAATGAGCACTCATGTGTATATATGGCCATTGTCTGCACTGATTCACTGTCTTTCGTTGTCTAAGACTCATGTTGTTTATGTCTCGGTGTTTGTTTCTTGCCACACTGTGTTTCCAAGTTGTCATAGTGTATTCGTTTCTTAGTACGTTTCCATCAATAAATGTCATTATCTGCAACTGCTTCTGGCTCAACCTCGAATTGTGACAGAACGAAAGACCAACAATCAGAAGCAGCAGATTGCCAAGATGGATAACTGGGGCGTCAGGATGCCACCAATGTTAGTGGAGTACTTTGCCACGTTGCGCCAACAGTCGGACAATTACCAAGCTGCGCTACGAAAGCAGCAGGACGCCAGGAATTACCTGGGCTTCAACTTACCGCCTATGTTCATGCAGGACTACGCCATGCCACGCCAACAGGAGGAGGAGTCCAGGTACAAGGGGGAGTTTGTGTTCAGTACAGAGACCCAGCCCGGGACCGACAGGGTGACCTCAGAGCTTGAACCTGAGCCCCACGAGGTGGGCTCACCTGCCGAGCTCCAGCAAGGGGTCAGCGGGGAGGCACTAGCACCAGGCTTTGATGTCCGAGTCCCAGTCGAGTCTCAAGTCCCTAAGGTCCCAGCCAAGCCTCGCGTCCCTGAGGTCCAAATCAAGTCTCGCGTCCCTGAGTTCACGTTCAGGCCTACTGACCCAAATGACCAAATGCCGCTCACGCCCAGCCAAGCTCCGCTCACGCCACAGTCCGCCGACACGCACCGCCAAGCTCCGCTCACGCCACAGTCCGCCGACACGCACCGCCAAGCTCCGCTCACGCCACAGTCCGCGGACACGCACAGCCAAGCTCCGCTCACGCCACAGTCCGCCGACACGCACCACCAAGCTCCGCTCACGCCACAGTCCGCGGACACGCACAGCCAAGCTCCGCTCACGCCACAGTCCGCCGACACGCATCGCCAAGCTCCGCTCACGCCACAGTCCGCCTTGCAACACAGCCAGCAGAGTAACCTGAGCATCTGGGGCTTTCCACTGCAGGGGAGGCACACCTTGCTGCGCAGTCCAGAGGTGAAGGCTGGCCCAGAAATTTTTTTGGGGGGGGAAATGAGGACAGCAGGGCTCCAGCCTGAGGCCTACGGGGAGGTCTCAGCTGTGGAGCTCTCACCTGAGGTCAACATGGCGACCTCAGAGGGACAGGCTGAGGAGGCTGTCCCGCTGCCATGCACAGCCGAGGAGGCTGTCCCGCTGCCCTGTTCAGCTGAGGTCGTCGCTCAGCCTCCCCGTTCAGCTGTGGACGTCGCTCAGCCTCCCCGTTCAGCTGTGGACGTCGCTCAGCCTCCCCGTTCAGCTGTGGACGTCGCTCAGCCTCCCCGTTCAGCTGTGGACGTCGCTCAGCCCGCCTGTTCAGCTGAGGTCGCCGCTCAGCCCGCCTGTTCAGCTGAGGTCGCCGCTCAGCCCGCCTGTTCAGCTGAGGACGCCGCTCAGCCCGCCTGTTCAGCTGAGGACGCCGCTCAGCCTCCCTGTTCAGCTGCGGACGTCGCTCAGTCATCCTGCTCCATGGCAAATAGCGTTCCCCCCTTCTGCGTCGAAGAGACCCACGCTCCTCTCCCTGGCCGCACGGAGACCCACGCTCCTCTCCCTGGCCGCACGGGGGACTTCGCTCTGCCTTCCAGTTCAGCTGGGGACGTCGCTCCGCTTTCAGGCTCCAACGAGGACGTCGCCCTGCTTCCCTGCTCCGCTGAGTACAGTGCTCTGTTTCAGTGTCCAGCTGAGGCCGTCGCTCAGCCCGCCTGTTCAGCTGAGGCCGTCGCTCAGCCCGCCTGTTCAGCTGAGGCCGTCGCTCAGCCCGCCTGTTCTGCTGAGGCCGTCGCTCAGCCCGCCTGCCCTGCTGAGGATGTCGCTCTGCCTTCATGCTCCGCCGAGGACTTCGCTCAGTCTGCCTGCCCTGCTGTGGTCGCCGCTCTGCCTTCATGCCCCGCCGAGGACTTCGCTCAGTCTGTCTGCCCTGCTGTGGTCGTCGCTCTGCCTTCATGCTCTGCCGAGGAAATATCTCAGCCTCCCTGTGCCATTGTAGAAGCCGCCCGGCCTCCTGATTTTGCGGGGGACATGTTTTCCAGGGGGCCAGGACCACCAGATGGAGGACGTATAATTTTGGGCGCTCCGGGAGTAGCGCCCTTGGGGGAGGGTTCTGTCACGTATCAGGAAGCTCTGGACTCCACTTCCCATCAGCCACTGCACTGCACTACATGTCACATGACCACCTGCACCTGATTCACGTTTTGGTTAATGAGCACTCGTGTGTATATATAGCCATTGTCTGCACTGATTCACTGTCTTTCGTTGTCTAAGACTCATGTTGTTTATGTCTCGGTGTTTGTTTCTTGCCACACTGTGTTTCCAAGTTGTCATAGTGTATTCGTTTCTTAGTACGTTTCCGTCAATAAATGTCATTATCTGCAACTGCTTCTGGCTCAACCTCGAATTGTGACAATAATCAGACTTAAGGCCATATGTTTTAGACTTTTGGGTAAAGAAAACGGTTGGACAGATCACTTGGTGGTGAGTTGGATTTTTTTGGTGACAGACAAATTTAACTTAAATGAACAGACATTGAATCTGGACCACATTCAATTAATCAATCTCTACCTCATAGAGGTGGCTGCAAGAATCACTGAAAAGTGCTGGTGGACACCAGTTTTGAGGGAAGCGGTCAAGTTGAAGAAGAATTAATTCCAACTACATCCCAGAGTAGCTCAGTGGTTAAGAAGTTGGACTACTGATTGAAATGTTGTTAGTTCAAATCTCAGCACTAACAACTGAATACAGAGCCTGCAGCAAAAGCAGTTGCAGGAGGTAAAGCATAGTCACTGGAGGAGTGTGGAGAAGCCATGGAAAAGAAAACTTTAAGGTGGCTCTAAGATTTTCTGGCAAAGCATTCTACACATCAGGAATAGGAAATGAGACTATTCTGCTGAGCAGGTCCAGGAGAATGTTGACCTCTAAGGGGCATATTGTTGAGCAATGGAAGAAGCACTTTGATGGAATCCTTATGGCAGTAGACATGCCATCCCTTCAGGAGCCAGTGCAAGGACTCTATGGTGTTTTGGGTGTGCATCTCTGTGTCTGACATTGTTATGGTTTAAACTTTCTTAGCAGCAACAGGGGTAGATGGGATTCAGCCAGATATTAATGGAACTGGAGAAGGTTTGGATTGTGTGGTTAACAAACCTCTTCAGTGTTGCTTGCAGATCTGGGGCAGTGCCTTTAAACTGGCAAACTAAATGGTGGGCCATATTTTTTAAGGTGTAACAGTACAATTATAGGGGAATCACACTCCTCAGCCTCCTAGGAAAAAGGTAAATTCTAGACAGAAGTCTCCACCCCATAGAACCTGGGGGGGGGGACAATGCAGCTTTGGGGGACAAATTCCAGCAAGCCTGCGGAACAGTGGACCAGCTCTTTATGCTTGTAAATTTTTCTCAGGAGCCGTGGGAGTACACTAATGTGATTTGTGTATTTGTAGAATGCATATGACCATATGCTTCATCATTCATTTTAGGAGGTGCTGCAAGAGTACAGGGCATCTGTGTCCTGGTATCTGGTTATCTGTATCTGGGTGTCTGTGTCTATGTTCTTGCCATAAAATTTGATTTTTTAAAGGTGTTTGCTGGACTCCACTCCTGTTTTTGGTTTTCATTGATAGGATATCAAGATAATTTCCCAAACTGTATAAAGAAAAAAGCAGTGGGCCTCAACAGAACCTTGCAGAACACCAAACTTTACCTCAGTGTGCATATAGATGTCACCATTTACATCTACAAACTGATAATATCTTAGCCAGGAGAGGGCCATTCCCTTAATGGTAACAATTTTTTTTAGTCTACCAAGGAGAATAGTATGATCAATGGTATCAAAAGCGTGACTATAAAATGGCAGCTGTAAATCATGTCATCAGCTTTTCTTCAAGCAAACAAGATTTTCTTCAGCAAAGACTGTTGGTTGTCTGTGTGAATATTCCTAAAAAATTCTTTACTTCTCTCTATTTTCAGAAAAAAAATCTTTAGTTTTCTGCTGCTATCTTTAAGAGAATAAGCCATAGATATTTCAGGAAGTTTGTTACTCCCTGCTCCCATTTCATTATGTGGGAGGATGGACACACTTTTTGTGGGAAGTGTTTGAGAGTACAGCATGCTGTGGCATCCCTCGAGGGGGCTGACTGGCTAACTGTGTGCATTATGAATGCTTCACAATTAAGCAGCTCAGCTCTCTGCTCACTCTCTTCACAGCTGAAGGGAGTTCAGTCTCGGAACCTTGGGGCTCTGGGCTGCCTCATACCTTCCAGTATGGAGAGTCAACCCACCAGTGCAGTGAGTCAGAGAGTCAACCCACCAGGGGAGCCATTGCACCAAAAATGGTGAGCAGCTCTCAGTCCTATAAAGAGTTGCTCAAAGTGATCACTAGGGCTGTCGAAAAACTGAATTTAGACTGACCGGGGGAAGAGGAAGTAGCATGTGGCAGGCTGGATGAGCGCTTTCTCCCCATTGAAAATAATCCTTTATACCGCAGAAAACTCCCCTTTTTTCCAGAAGTGCATGACAAAATATCGTGCTTCTGGGGAAAACCGTACACCAGCCAGGTGTATAAAACTGCAACATCAAATTATTCTGCAATCTTGGGGTACTAACAGTATGGGTATTTTGCTATGCCGAAAGTGGAGGAGACACTTGCAAGCTACCTCTCTCCATCAACGGCAGGGAAATTAGGGGGGGCAGCTTTGCCATCCAAGCCGTATGAGACCACCTCGGCATCGGTTGGTAAAGTGTATGTGGCAGCGGGTCTCACTTGTGGGTCGCTGCATACAATGGCAGTGTTGCAGGCCTACCAGGCAGACCTGCTGAATGAGCTTGACAGTGGGGAGGGAATTGGGCCCAAGGCAGTGGCAGAGCTTCACCGGGCCACGGATTTGTCTCGTCGGACTATCAAGCAAATGGCCCATCATATTGGCCATAATGGGTAGCTTGGTCACCATAATGGGTAGCTTGGTCACTGTGGAGAGGCACCTACATTTACATTTATTCATTTAGCAGATGCTTTTATCCAAAGAGACTTACAAATGAGGAAATATAAGCAAAGCGATGTATCAAGCGGAGAACAATAAAAGTAGTGCTACCATACAAGATCTATTAATTGAGTTCTAGAAAAGCAAAGTGCGCAGAGTAGAGATGCAAGTGCCAGAGTAGGGTTTTTCTTTTTTTAGGATAATATGGGGTTGGCGTTTTAGGGCTTAGTTAGATGTTCATGGAAGAGGTGGTTCTTTAGCTGTTATTTGAAGATAGCAACAGATTCTGCTGTCTGGATTGAGGTTGGAAGTTCATTCCACCACTGAGGGACAGTTAATGTGAAGGTTCTGGAAAGGGACCTTGAGCCACGCTGAGTAGGCATTATTAAGCATCGGTCATTAATCGATTGCAGATTGCGTGAGGGAACGTAAGCCTTCAGGAGAGTGTTGAGGTAGGGTGGTGGTGTTCCAGACAAGGTCTTGTACCTGAGCAACAAGGCCTTGAATTTGATACGGGCGGCTACAGGAAGCCAGATTAGGGAGATGAAGAGGGGTGTGACATGGGTCCGTTTGGGCTGGTTGAAGACAAGACATGTTGCTGCATTCATCTGAAGGGGTTTGATGGAGCTGGCTGGGAAGCACGAGAGTAGTGCATTGCAGTAGTCTAGCCTACACAACAGTAGTCAGGCTACACAACTACTGCATTGCAGTAGTTGTGTAGCCTGTTCAGTGAGATAGTGTCTGATTTGCTTGTTGTTGTACAGAATGAACCTACAGGACCGTGCAGTTGTTGAAATGTGGTCTGTAAAGGTCAAGCAATCATCAAAAATCACCCCAAGGTTCCTGACTATCCTGGTTGGGTTGAGTGTGGTTGAGCCGAGCTGTACAGTGAGGTTATGGTTGATTGAGGGGCAGGCTGTGATGATTCTTTATCATTGTGTTATTTGTATATCACTTAGTTGTTCCTATTGAAAGGTAGTGTGTTACATAAATGTCCAGAGATTAATGAATAGGATACTACTTGCAGTTTAAGTGAAACTTCTTACAAGTAAATGGAAAAGGCATTTCAAAGCTTAGTATAATGCTTAGTATATTAAATGTGTAATTGGTCACTGAGACATTATACTTCCAACACTAAGTAAAATGTTGTTGTTTGGAATCAGTTTCATTAAGTTAACCTATTAACGGGAATTCGGAATTCGATGGAGTAGGACGCGAAGTTGGAGGCTCCTGCTGATTTCGATTAAAATTGCAATTAATTAGCGCTTTTCGGTCATACAATATATTTTGACTTATTCTACTCTGTTTCTTTGTTTGCCATTTTAACTTTGTGGTACGTTAAAATGTCTGGAAAGAACACAACAACCCGTGGTAGCATTCAGACACGACTGAGGCCAAGTGTGCGCGCCGCGAGCGAGTCCCCTTCTCCCCCTGAATCCGTGTTGCTGAGCGGTGACCCCGACTTCACTGCACTCAGGCTTGAGCTGCTGGCTTTACTGAGGAAGGACATCGCCGATATTTTTAAAAAGGAGCTCCAGTAGCTCCAGGAGACTCTCGGGGGTGCGCTGTCTACTATCCAGCTTGACCTGCAGGCCGTGAAAACGTAGCTGGCTAGTGATAAAGTCGTTACCGAGGCTACCATATGGACACTGAAAGGTACTGTTGGGGAAATTGAGCACGCGCTCTCCGGTTGCACCGATGACACAGTTCATATGAAGACTACTATCGAGTCTCTCACTGCGACCGTGACTCAATTAGCGAATAAATGTGAGGATTTGGAGTCGAGGTCAAGGCGCAATAACGTTAGGATAGTCGGAGTTCCAGAGGGCGCTGACACATTACATTTATTCACTTAGCAGACGCTTTTATCCAAAGCGACTTACAAATGAGAAAGATACAAGCAAAGCGATATATCAAGCAGAGAACAATACAAGAAGTGCTACCATACAAGATTTATTAATTGAATTCCAGAAGAAGCAAAGTGCAGAGTAGAGGTATAAGTGCAATTGTTTTTATTATTATTATTATTTTTTATTATTATGAGTTGGTTAGGTGTTCATGGAAGAGGTGGGTCTTTAGCTGTTTTTTGAAGATGGTGAGAGATTCTGCGGTCCGGATTGAGATTGGAAGTGCATTCCACCACTGAGGAACAGTTAGTGTGAAGGTTCTGGAAAGGGACCTTGCGCCACGCTGAGTTGGAACTGCTAAACGTCGGTCGCTAATCGATCGCAGATTGTGAGAGGGAACGTAGGCCTTCAGGAGAGAGTTGAGGTAGGAGGGTGCTGTTCCTGACAAGGTCTTGTAGGTGAGCATCAAGGCCTTGGACTTGATGCGGGCAGCTACAGGAAGCCAGTGGAGGGAGATGAAGAGGGGTGTGACATGGGTTCTCTTGGACACATGTACAACTGTTGCTGTAGCGGCATTGTTAAAGCAGGCATTTGGTCTGGAGAAGGAGCCGGTTTTGGACCGGTCCCACCGGACCCTTCAGCCAAAGCCCAAGCCTGGTGAACGACCACGAGCTATTGTGTGCAGATTCCACTATCACAGTGACTGTGTTGACATTTTACGCCGTGTGAGAGAGCTCCAGCGGATTAAAAGTGAGGGATTTGACCATCTCTGTTTTCCCTGATTACACAGCCAAGACAGCTCGGGCCCGGGCCGCATTTAACGAGGTTCGGCATCAACCTCGTGGTATTGAGGGCACTCGCTATGGAATACTTCACCCAGCTCGGCTTCGCATTACATATAATGGTGTTCAGAAGGAGTTTATTTCAGCGGAGGAAGCAGGAGACTATGTTAAACTCTTGATATCGGGGTGAACTGCATCATCTACACAGCGGAGTCTTTTTCGCTCTTCTTTTATTTTTATTTTTTGTACTCGGTACTTGAATTACTCCACCTAGATTTTGTGGACTTACTCCTCTTAAAATTTACTTCTGTATTAATGTGCTTCTCTGTTTTGAGGTTCTGACTGGGTTAGAGTTTCTGTTTATTTAATTTTATTAGTGTTATCTCCTCGGCTTTACGTGCTACACTGTTATATTATTTGTTACAAGTCTTTTAAAGGTAAGGACATTATATTTATTATTGTGTGCAGACTGTTTATCAGTCTTGGTAATTTTGTTAGTTAGTTCAGCTTACTCTCCGAGTTGTTTTCACATTGTGGACAACGTTCGGTTTTTGTAGGATACACTGCTGTCTCATTTGTTTATGGAGACTTTGGGTGTGGGAGTTTGGAGGATTGTGAGAGTAAGCAGAACATGCCAATGCTTTGAAGGATGTAATGTTATTTAATTGCGAATCTGTTTTTAGAGGATTTAAACCTAACATGGCAAACAAATTATATTATAGAATCCAGGCAATTTTACTGGGGTTATCTCATACAGTGTAGCAAGTAATAATCTGGAAAGACCTTTGTAATATCACAGTCTAAAACTGGATTTAAAGAGAAGCAAATTAGTAAATGAATCACATGAAAATGTATCACTTGAATATGAATCACATGAAAATGAATCACATGTAAATGAATCATACATAAATGAATCACATGAAAATGTATCACTTGAATACGAATCTCATGAATATGAATCTCATGAAAGTGAATCACATGTAAATGAATCATACGTAAATGAATCACATGTAAATGAATCACATGTAAATGAATCACATGTAAATGAACCATATGAAAATGAATAAATAAATTAAAGACAAGTTAACGTATTAATGCTTAGTCACATATTTAAGTTAACTAATATTGCAGTCAAATCATTAATCCTAAATTGCAGTGAGATATTTAAGTAGCAATAAAATACACATACATTTAATCTTTGACTGCACCTATTTCCATCCTTGGTTTTAGGAAAGCTGTGGCTTAAGTATTATTAAAAAATGCTAAAGGGTATATGTTGCGTTTAAGCTCCATAATGCCACAGAATGCTGCACCAACTGACAGACACTGTGGGAGAAGTTACTGCTTGCTTTTGGAGGCAATGCTCCAGACCTACCACCCACACCAAGAGCCCCTCCTAAATTCCTGAATATCGAATTGACTAGTGTAGTGGGGGGGTGTGTCGTGGTTAAAACGTCACCCTTATTAACTACGTGGCCAATGGGCTCTCTCCCTACCACAGTATATAAGTGGTTGTTTATGCCTCCCAGAATGCGTCATGGTCGAAAACCTGCCCCTTCCTTTCGTTGCTATGGACTACAGAGGTATGTGGTTTTTAGCTTTGTTGCTTAGCTGTTCGATGCTAAAGTTGTCCATTTACCATGAGATTTACTTGTTTAGTGTGATGTTGGGCTACCGAGACTGTGCGCAGGTGTGATGTACTGCTCACGATTAGCGCGGTGTGCCGTCAAGGCTCCCAACTGTGTAGCAGGGTAGTTTAACATTGCTCTGGTCGGAGCGCCAGTCACGATATGCCTTTGTGAGTATCATGTCATCGGATCACAGTAGGTAAATCGTTTAGTTCTATTACTCGAGCTGAACTATCTTGCATGCTTTCCAAATTGGGGTTGTGACACCTGTTTGTAATTAGGGTCCTCGATTTTGCATGCGTTAAGGCGGGCTGAGTGAGATGTGGTCATTTCGGTATAGTGCCTCCCCCTCACTCGCGGAGCCACGTTGCTGCTATGGGGCTGCTTCATTCTGTTTGGTTTTGCTGCTTGACGTTTTGATTTGTTATTGTTTTATGGTGTTATTTTGCCTTGTGTTGGTTACTGTCACTGAGATCAGCTTCCTTTAATTCAACTGTGTAACAGCTTTTACCAGTAGGCTGATACTGCTATGTGGTAGTAGTGGTTTTGGTCAGTTTTGGTAAACTTGCTACCTGTAATCAGTTTGGGTATGGGGTTATCTGTGTTGTCTTTATTGTGTTATTCTTTTTTGTCTGCTTTGAGCATATTGTAGTTGACTTTGTCTTTGTTTTCTCCTTGTAGGAGTTGAGTGCTTCCTGAGGCTGGGGGGAGTTTCTTGCTGCACCTTAAGCTTTACTTAATTAAGGGTGGTTGTTGCTGTTTACTTGCAGTGAATTTTTGTGGGTATGATTCTGATTAGTGGGGTGCTTTTCCCTTTTGTATAGCTGGTGCTGTTGTACTAGCCTGCCCTTCATACAGGACGCCTCAGTCCTCCTATGATTATTGTTAACTTCCTCTTGTGACTGTTTTATTTGACCAATGCCTGACTGTGTTGGTTGCTTCTTTTAAAATAATTCTTGGCCAGTCTTTTTAACTTCAAAATAAAATGTATTTTTGCATGGAAACCCATGCCTCTTGCCTGTTCTAAGTGGAACGTACTTGCGTGTCTTTATTTGGGTTATCTCGGGGTGAACATCTCTTCCTGAACATATAGCACCACAAAATCAATAGACTCTTTATTCAAGATTCTGTCTCCTCAGAAGTGAATCCTAAGAGGGGGCTTCTCTAACTTTAACTGACAGCATGCCAACTTGTAACATGTGTGCTAAAACCTGAGGGTTATTCCCAGATAAAAATTTAGAAATCCATTCAGTCTGACATCATATAGCAGTGCACTTTCTTATGTGCTTTTGTGAAATTTTGTATCTGAATGTTCACTGTGTACCTAGACTTTGTGTTCTCTGATGTCTAGTTGTTCAGTTTGTGATTTTAGTTAGTCATTCTTTTGTGTTTTTGCTTCTTTAACCATTGTTTTATTAAAAATTCTAGAGAGTCTGTATTGTGTTTAAGCAATCTCTTAGACAAATTGTGACTGACTGCTCACTTTCTGTAGCATACTATATAGTGCATTATCTGGTTATGGAAATCAAAATGTCAGTTAAATCTTTAGTGACAAGCCTCTTTTATATAATAAATCTGCATTTTAGAGGCCATATTTGATCCTCTTTGAAACAGTGCATCTTAATAAAGGTGATGTACTTTATCAAATGACACATACAATTGACATTTTGAAGTCATTTTTACAATCTAAATTAACAAAAAAAAAAACAACAGATCAGTCACATGGAAAAATATACCCCTGCATTTAGCACACTTTCAAATCTATAAAGTTTGAATAAGGTGTTCAAGATTGGGTGCCAGTGATTAGAACCTGCTTATGGAGTGCAAGTGGAACCTGTCTTATTTAAACCTCTCACATCTAGTGTGTGATGTTTCTGTGCTATTGGGGTGTGTGGTGTCATCATCTTAAGCTCTAAAGAGTTCTGTAAGGCCTTCTGAAAAAGGCTATGGATCCCTATGAGTCTGGCAAGGGATTTAAAAAGATCTCCAAATTATTTGAAATACATCATTCCACTGTAAGGACCCCCTTTGGACAAAGCCTTTGAAGAGGTGACCCCCCCCCCCAGTGGAATGAGCCCTTATACCCAGAGGCGTAGTGAGACCACGCGCCTCAGTGATGGAGATTGCATCCACTATCCAATAGATATGCGCTGCTTTGACACAGCATCACCTCTACTGTCGCTGCCAAAACCGACCAGCAGCTGCTCTGACTTGTGCCACTGGGCAGAGTGGTGGACGTAAGTACAGAGAGCCCTTACTGGATACAGTCGGTGCAATTTCTCTTGTTCCGGTATGAGGAACAGAGGAAGGCAGAAAGCCTGCAACACTACTGGCTGGGCAGCAGATGTAGGCACTTTAGGAATATAATCCGGCCTAGAATACAGGAAGGCCTTGGCTAATCCAGTGGCAAAGTCAAGGCAGGAAGGGGCAACAGAGAGAGTCTGTAGATCTCCTACTCGTTTGGCAGATGTAAGGATATGTAATAAAAAATTATAAATGAGGCCCAATGAAGTAATCTAATACAATCAAATAACAGTGCCTTTTTGTAACATTAAGAACACTTAGTGGCAAAATAACACAAGCTAGCCAGCTTTAGCAAACATGTTCGGTTAATGTATTTTTTTTTTAACTCCATTTTATTTCAATCTAGAATATACAGCCAAAGTCTTGAACATACTGTGACCATGTGGGTGATTTCAGCAGTGGAGCAGTATCTATGATGTTAGGTAGGCCAGGCCAGGTGTTACGGTACCTTGTGTGGAGACAAGCATGGGCAGTGTAATAACAGGAAGATGAGGATCAGGCTGAAGATGGAATCCAGAAACAGATGAAGATCAGGCGAACAATCCAAACTGGGCAAGGCAGGGAATCGTAATCCAAAACAGGCAGTAAATCCGAGAATCAGGGAAATCCAAAACATAGACAATGGCTTGGTCAAACGACAGAGTTACGACTGCTGAGCGTTTACTTCGCAAACCTCCATTGTTCTCAGCCTGACCTAAATACTCTGTGTGAGCATCTGTGATTGAGTGCAGGTGTCCGCAATCAGAACTCCGGTGAATGCGAGCATGTGCGTGCATGGGAAGTGCAGTCCTCGGCGGTCATGATTGCAGTTCGCACTGCACTCTGGGAACTGTAGTCGCTAGTTCGCCACGACGTGAAAGAGCCCTCCCGAAGGGCTCACTCCAGGATCTGAATCCCTTCGAGGCCTCCCTCTCCTCCGCGGTCCTGGCTTTGCTGGGTGAGCGGCATGAAAGTCCCTACTCAAGCTTGGGTCCAGAACGTCCCGGGCCGGGATGCAGCACTGCTCCTCTGGGCCATATCCTTCCCAGTCCACCTGGTACTCTAGTTTAGGATGGTCTGGACGGGGTAGGCTGGTTGGCCATCGATATCCAGCGGCTCCGGTAGGGAGTCACCTGGCACCGCCGTGGCTAATGGGCCCGGGATAACAGGTTTCAGGAGAGAGACATGAAATGTTGGGGTGATGCGGCTGTGCCTGGGCAATTCTAGTCAGTACGTGACCTCATTAATCTGTTCCTTGTTTTTGAAGGGGCTGATATACCTGGGGTTTAGTTTCCTGCACAGGAATGGCTGTTTCAGGTCTTTCGTGGAGAGCCATACTCTGTCCCCAGGTTGGTAATGGGGATGAACCCTTCGGTGGTGATCCGCCTTTCGTTTGGCGGTGCATGAGGCTTGCACTAGATGTTGGTGTGTGCGTTCCCAGACCTGCTCACTCCGGTGGAACCACTCATCCACTGGTGGTGAGTCAGTGGGGTTGGCGTTCCAGGGTAATAAGGGTGGCTGGTAGCCCAAGACACACTGAAAGGGGGTGAGCTGTGTTGCCGAGTGTCGCAGGGAGGAATTGGCTCCGGTTCGTGGCACAGAAGGTCCGGAGGAACCTAGCTACCTCTTGCTTAGCCCATGCTATCTGTCCCTTAGCCTGGGGGTGATAACCTGAGGTGAGACTAACGGTGACCCCATTTTCTCCATGAAGCTGCCCCAGACTCGTTATGTGAATTGCGGCCCCCAATCACTTACGATCTCTTCCGGGATCCCAAAGTACCTGAACATATGCTGGAACAGTAGCTCGGCAGTGGCAAAGGCGGATGGGATGGCGGGGAGTGGGATGAGGCGCAGGAACTTTGAAAAGCGATCAATGATCACCAGAATCATGGTGTTCCCCTGCGACTTTGGTAAGTCAGTGATAAATCTAGGGCCAGTTGGGACCATGGCTGTGCCGGGATGTGTAAGGGCTTGAGCTTTCCGGCTGGTAGTGTCCGCGGTACCTTGGACTGGGCACACGTAGAGCACGTGGACACTGTGTTTTAACTCCGTAAACATGTTGGGCCACCAGTACTTCTCTGCCAATAAGCGGTAGGTACGATGTATTCCACCGTGGCCTGTTGCTAGTGCCGTGTGGGCTCAGGTGGTGAGCTCCAGTCGGTGTCGCTTTGGGACAAACTGCTTGCCATGTGGGCATGCTACCGGGATTTACGACCTGGGGAGGCGTGCTAAGGCTTGGTCCAGCACCAATTTGATGGTGCTAACGATGAAGGAGGGGGGAAGGATATAATCACCGTGGTCTGCTCGGCTCTCCGGACAATGGAGCCATGATAGGGCGTCGGTCTTGGTGTTCTTCGCTCCTGGCCGATAGGACAAGTTAAACTGGAACCTGGAGAAGAACAGGGACAAGAAGGCCTGGCGAGGCATGAGATGTTTGGCTGTCCACAGGTACTCAAGGTTCTTATGGTCCGTTCATGCTGCACTCTGGGAACTGTAGTCACTAGTTTGCCGTGACGTGACACCAGGGGACCACTACAATCATTGCACTGGGAACCAAGCATCCTTGAGCAGTGTTTAGTCCATGGGTTTTTTTTTTTTTATACAGGCATAGATACAACAAATTGAAATTACATATAATATTATATAAAATTATATAAATATGAACCACACTTAGCAACAAGATAGTTAAAACAGAAAGCAACTATGTACAGAAATTGAAGAAGTGTGCAGAGTATGTGAGTCAAGAAGGAAATTATTAAATGTGACATGCACACTGAAATGCACTACATCAAGAAATTAAACTGTCAGTACAGAATGTTCACAGTTTTAAGTTCACAGTGTAAAAGATTTGGCTGTGCATGAATGAAGTACAAGTAGACTCGAAGTTCAAGTTATTGAAGTGCTCTAATTTCAAGAGCTCATCAAGTGTCCTTGAGTTTAGAGCCCAACATTTTAACATCATGACCTCATCATTAGCAAAATGAGGGGAGTCAGTTCTTTAGTGTCAGAGGGAGAAGACTCAATAGGCACCCTGGAGAAATTAAATACAGATCTTTCTTCACAACAGTCTATAGGGGTCTTTTTAAATGCGTACTTAACTGGGTTCTTGTCCTACAATGTAATACTATTTGCAGTGTGAAGTCAAGCAATTGTGTACACTCAACATTTCATCACTCTTTATAAGTATATGATGATGATAAGGAGGAAATACACTTAACCCATGCAATTTCATTCAGTCTCTAAAGAATGGCCACAGACCATAGACAGGGTAACCAGCAGCAGAATTCACAATCAGGTTCCATTATTAACTTTGTGATCCCCTTTTGCTGAGTTTTATTACAGCTATAAATAACCAGCATTTAATATTAAATACAGAGACAAATGCAGGAACATACAGAAATACTGGTTTAGATGTAAAAAATAGTCTGTAAGCTTTAATTATTCCTCTATCAAATGTCAATGGTTAAAAGTACAAAATAGCTACATTCACAATTGGTCCATATGTGTCTGTTATCTGGTAAATCTGCCCACAGTATTTAATAGCTGAATGGCCAAATATGAAGAATATATAGTATGTATGTTACAGATGACAACATTGGAGGTCATGAGGGGCTGGGAAAAAAGGAAAATGACACTTTGGTATGGCAACTGTTTGATGGTGATGATTATGATGATGGAGAGGTGGTGGAGGAAGAGAAAAATATGTTATATTATTACCTTATGTTGTCTATATGTGTAGCAAGTAGATTGAGTCATATGTTATTCATACTTGGGCTGAATACTTGAGCCTGCACTCAGGAATGATTATTAGGTCATTTGGGTGAGGAGCTCACAATTGTAGGTTTACTTTCAAATACAAGAATTCCTTCCAAATTGTGCATTGATTACATAATTCCATACATTACTTTAGTGCACGCAAGTTTTCAAATTGCATCCAAAGTAGCTGGATAGATGGATAACACTTAAGCTCCCAAAGACAGTGCTTTTTGTATACACGGCAAGTCATTGTACAGGAATACTGTAAAACAAGGAGCTGTTCTTGTATAAGATTATTTGTAGCCATGCACGTCATGACAAGACTCTCTTGCACCACAAGGTTGAGCTAATTACAGTGCTCCAGTCCTATGAAAGTTTGGTTTTATATATTACTAACGTATAAATCACTACCATTGACCGTAACATCCCTTTACCCAAAATCATGAAAGCAGAAACAGGAAGTAACATGACATCTTAAACCAGTATGGATAGCTTCGACATCTGATCCAGACCATGCCAGAGTTTGGAATAAGTGAATCTTTCAAGAAGACCAGGAATCCTTTTATCTAACATCATGCAGATTGCAACAAAGGCAATTTTCAGCTTCAATTACCATCATGGATCCTCTCTTGGGGAAGTAATTCAGTTGACTTTATACCGAGCCAGTCTTCTGACAAAGAAGTTTAAATTAATGTTTTGCCTATTATGTAAATCAAGTGAATGCAAATTTGCAGCGTACAATTAACAAACATGTTGTTCCTGAGTGTTGCTGAGTCATTGCAGCAAGGGCTGAAATCCAAGACTGCTGTCTGTTACCAGTGTGACAAATCTGTTTTAGTCCATATGGTTTACTGTAACAGTGCAATTAGAGGTGCACTACTACTCAAAATTGTCTGTTTAACCATAACTGTGTAAACACTGCTACAGACTGTACAATTATTAACAAGAATTTTATTAAATAAGTTTTGATCTTTCAATTATCTTGATCAGGGTCACGGTGGCTCTAGAGCCTACCCTCTAAGCATGGGGTATAAGGTCCTACATTGTACTTCATATGGTCTCTATAGTGAAAGTTTAGTCTGAGTTGAAATTCTTTGAGGTGGATGTTGGTCTCCGTCAAGGGTGTGCATCATCTCCACTCCTGTTTGTGGTTTTTGTGGACAGGATATCAAGATGCAGCCAAAGATGGAGAGGTGTCCAGTAAGGGTGGCTATATTATTAATAATATTCCTGTTATTTGCAGATGGTTGTTCTGGCACCATCCACACTGGACCTTTAACATCTGACAGCTGAATGTGAAGCAGTTGGGATGAAAATCCTCACTCTCAAGTCTGAGGGCATGGTTTCCACCTAGATGTGAGTAGGATGCTCTCTTCAGGTGAGGAGAGAGACCTTTTGCCCCTTGCAGGAGAGTTTTATTTATTTATTTATTTATTTATTTATTAATTAAAGTATTTTGACATCTTATTTTTGAGTGCTAAAAAATAGTGTGTGAGATTAAAAAACAGATTGGGTCAGCAGCAGCAGTGTTAAAGTTACTGGATCAGTCTGTGGTGGTGAAGCAGGAGCTCAGCTTGCAGGCAAAGCTCTCTGTATCCACATGAATCTATGTAGGTTCCGATGCAGGGTTGCTGGTCTTACTCTCCGCGATAGGGTGAGATGAGTAGAACCCTCTGAATCAAGAGGGGCCAGTCGATGTGGTTTGGGAATGTTACAAGAATTCCCTCTATGCTGAAAATTGGAATATGTGGTGGGTCAGATTTAAGAAAAAAAAAAACATTATGCATAGTTTACCTAAAAAAAATGATTTCTTTGCTTATACTAAACTTAAAGATGTTTCTAATTACTAAATTGAATTATATAGTGTGATACAATTGTCACGTATCGTGACGGAGCAGAGATAGGACGGATGCAAGTGCCGGATGAACAGTTGTTTATTAGAAAGAGAGACAGGCAGACAAATCCAAAACGTGATCTAAAACGTAATCCACAAACATGCAAGAGGTCAGGCGATTGGCAAACAGGCATACACGGGGCAAGGCAGGAATCTAGGTTGATAAACAAAACAAGAAACGAACTATGACGAGGGACTGGAAGCGGATAATCCAGCGCGAACTAACTCTAAACATGGCCCGTGACTATGACCCAAACTAAACTAACTCTAAACATGGACCGTGACTATGAATATGCTACGAACTTAACTAACTCTAAAGTCTTAATCTTCCGCCTTGTGTGCTGGGAGGTGCGTGGTATATATGCGGACATGATCAGCGTCTAAACCGCTAGCAGCTGAGAGCAATTCAGACCCATGTGAAATCCCATCCAATGACAGAACAGGGAGGAGACATGACAGAAACATAAACAAAACACACGTGTCCAGATGTCACTACGGTCAACAACGGAAAAGCAGGTGCTCGCGCATTCGCGCTTAGAGCACGCTGCTTCAAGGGGGAATCATGACAGAACCCCCCCCAAAGGCACTCCTCCCGGAGTGCCATGAGTCATCCCATTTAATTGGCGGACCCGGACCCCTGGACTGAATGTCCCAGGCAGAGCCAGGAAACTGCACGGTGTTCTTGGCGGCGCAGGGAAGCAGAGCGATGTCCTCGGCGTAGCAGGGAAGCAGAGCGACATCCACAGCCAGGTAGGCAGGCTGAGCGACGTCCTCGGCGGAGCATGAAGGCAGAGCGACGACCACAGCAGGGCAGGCGGGCTGAGCGAAGTCCTCGGCGGAGCATGAAGGCAGAGCGATGACCACAGCAGGGCAGGCGGGCTGAGCGACATCCTCGGCGGAGCAGGGAAACAGAGCACTGTACTCGGCAGAGCAGGGAAGCAGGGCGACGTCCTCGTCAGAGCACGAAAGCGGAGCGACGTCCCCAGCTGAACTGGAAGGCAGAGCGAAGTCCCCTGCAAGGCCAGGGAGAGGAGCGTGGGTCTCCGTGCGGCCAGGGAGAGGAGCGTGGGTCTCCTTGAAGCAGAAGGGGGGAACGATATTTGCCATGGAGCAGGAAGGCTGAGCGACGACCTCAGCTGAACAGGAAGACTGAGCGACGTCCACAGCTGAACTGGAAGGCTGAGGCTCTTAGGTCACCAGGTGAACCTTGGGCATGGGCGGAGCTTGGGTGGCCGTGTCAGTAGACTCAGGCATGAGCAGAACTTGGCGGTGCGTGTCAGCAGACTGTGGCGTGAGCAGAACTTGGCGGTGCGTGTCAGCAGACTGGGGCGTGAGCAGAGCTTGGCTGGGCGTGTCAGCAGACTGGGGCGTGAGCAGAGCTTGGCTGGGCGTGTCAGCAGACTGGGGCGTGAGCAGAGCTTAGCTGGGCGTGTCAGCAGACTGGGGCGTGAGCAGAGCTTAGCTGGGCGTGTCAGCAGACTGGGGCGTGAGCAGAGCTTGGTCAACTGGATCAGCAGGCTTGAACATGAGCTCAGGGACGTGAGACTTGACTTGGACCTCAGGGACGTGAGGCTTGACTTGGACCTCAGGGACGTGAGGCTTGACCAGGATCTCAGGGACGTGAGGCTTGACCAGGATCTCAGGGACATGAGGCTTGACTTGGACCTCAGGGACTTGAGACTTGACTGGGACTTGGACCTTAGGGACTTGAGACTTGACTTGGATTTCAGAGACTGGAGGCTTGACCTGGATCTCAGGGACTGGAGGCTTGACCTGGATCTCAGGGACTGGAGGCTTGACTTGGACTTGGACCTTAGGGACTTGAGACTTAACTTGGATTTCAGAGTTGAGCTCTGCATGAAGTTGCCTGTAGTAGTAGGTAAACGGCAGGGCAGGTTCGCCTGCCAGACTTACCCCCCTGAGAAGTTGTTCTAGCTCGTCCTTCGCCTCCGGACTCCCGAATCGCACCATGAATTCCCCCACAAACTGTTCTACACCGTCCAGGTTCCTACAGTGCTTATCCAGTTTGAGCTGCACCTATTGACGGGCCGGTCCAAAGAACCGGGACCACATGAATCAGAGCCATTGCTTCTCCTCTGGCTTAGGGTCTAACAGGCTGGCAAAATAGTATTGACAGTCTACCAGAAAATATTCAGGGGCACCGAAAAATCTGTCAAATGGATCAGGAAGCTCCATAAATGTCCATTGTGGGAAGTGGACGGAGTCCATAGCGGGGACGGTTGGCGTCGACTTCCGGGTTCCGCGTCTCCTCCGTTCTCCTGCTGCATCCATGTTTTGGCGGAAGATTCTGTCACAAATCGTGACGGAGCAGAGATAGGACGGATGCAAGTGCCGGATGAACAGTTGTTTATTAGAAAGAGAGACAGGCAGACAAATCCAAAACATGATCCAAAACGTAATCCACAAACATGCAAGAGGTCAGGCGATTGGCAAACAGGTATACACAGGGCAAGGCAGGAATCTAGGTCGATAAACAAAACAAGAAACTAACTATGACGAGGGACTGGAAGCGGATAATCCAGCGCGAACTAACTCTAAACATGGACCGTGACTATGATCCAAACTAAACTAACTCTAACCATGGACCGTGACTATGAATACGCTACAAACTTAACTAACTCTAAAGTATAAATCTTCCGCCTTGTGTGCTGGGAGGCGCGCAGTATATATGCGGACATGATCAGCGTCCAAACCGCTAGCAGCTGAGAGCAATTCAGACCCACGTGAAATCCCATCCAATGACAGAACAGGGAGGAGACATGACAGAAACATAAACAAAACACACGTGTCCAGATGTCACTACGGTCAACAACGGAAAAGCAGGTGCTCGCGCATTCGCGCTTAGAGCACGCTGCTTCAAGGGGGAATCGTGACAACAATTCACATAGTATTAACATAACCAGTTATGAAATCTCATGGGAATGTTGCCACTGACAAGTACAACTATAGTATTAAATGAATGCAATTAAAACATGTGGGCAGAAGAGTGCAGTGTGTGGCGACGGGCTGGCGGCTGGCGCACAAAAAGGAAAGAGCACTCTTCCCGCGACTGCTGCTGGGGTGCTGAAGAGACAGCTCCGCTTCAGCACCCGCAATGTTTTGGACAGCCGGCGGTCGCGTGCGGCGGGGTGGAGGCGCCGAAATACACACGGCTCGCGGCCGATGAGCAGCGCGTCCGCTCTCCACCATCCAGCAGACGAAAGGAGAGTATAAAAGGGCGATCCTCCGCTAGCAAAAGTAGAGAGGACTCTCCCAGTGCGCTGACTAATGTGTGTTGTGTTTTTTTTTCTTGTTTTTTCTTTTTTTTTTTCTTGTTTTTTCTTGTTTTTTCTTTTTTTTTTCTTTTTTTTTTCTTTTTTTTTTTCTTTTTTTTTTTCTTTTTTTTTTTCTTTTTTTTTTCTTTTTTTTTTGTGGCAAAGAGCGCGAGCGCGACCGAAGGCTCCACCCCTTGACGAGGCTGAAGGACCGAACCTAACGCCAGGCTCTCGGAAAACCTCCAGCGCGGTACTTACTGCCCCACGGACGACCCCGGCACACGAGCACTTCCCCCTAGGGACCACTCCTGCACGCACACGCTATCACAAACTGTAAATAAATTCACTTCGTGTAATTCTTAAACGGGCTTGTGTCTGTCTGTGCTCCGCCCACTGCTGGCTAAACTCGTTACAAGCGGTAATGTAACTGTTGCAAAATGCAACTTGATCCTCAGTTTAGAGTGCAGAGTTGGATTTTATTCGGGATTTTGACATTACATGATCAAATCATGTTGGATGTATGAAAACAAATTCTGTAAATCTAACACAGTTCAGTCATGTAGAACCGATGTACGCATTTGAATTAAGTAACTTTTAAGTAACCTTTTTTTTCAGGGTAGCTGGCTCCCACAAGAGGTGTGGCATCAAGCATGTCCCACTGGACAGTGACCATGGGGCAGGCCCCAGACTGGAGAGATTATATCTCACACACTGCAAGATTGTAACTAATGCCTATAATAAGATTAGAGCATAGATGCACTTAACATAATGTTTTAAAAAAATCATAATATTCTTAGTGTGGCCACACAATGTCAAAAACTTATCAACATTTCTAATATGGCTCATTCCTGTTGTCACAATGCTCTGAATATAGAGATGTGAGCCATTTGAAAATTTCTGATTTGTCTAACCTCTGGTAGAGGTGTGGTTGTGTTGCATTGCTGCTTTGTCGATTCAGATCTGGGCCAGATTTGGGCCATCATTTACTGCCATATGTGGGCCAAATATGGCCTAAAAGACAACTGTTTTTTTTTTTTAATTGAGACCAAACATTTGGTTTTATTGTATTTATTATTTATTATCGTCTGGTTTAATTGTAAAAAGACATCATCTTTACAGTGTCATATAACATATAACCAGTGACCATACAAGCTCCTTTAAATACTGTAGTTGAATTTAAAAACAATATTAATCGTACATGAATTTATTATAATTTATTATGAATATTAGTGACTCATTTAATCAGCAACATTTTGATCATAGAGTTAGCATTGCTCACAAAATAATAAGCAGTGTGATAGACATAATCAATACAATTAAGCTGTTCATCTTATTTCTACATCAGCATGAGTAAGTAAATTTAATTAAGACCTTGTTGCTCTGGTCTTCTTAATCCTCTTTCTATTTGGCATAGTTCTAGTTGTCAAATAATTTCCCAATTCTCTATCAGCTTTTGCTGTTTTGTGTGGATGATGCCCAGTTTTGGCATAGTACATATGATACAACTAACAACGTGACATTTCTATTTCAAACATGTTAAAATATGCTATGTGAATTTCTTGCCATCATTTTTTAAAAATAAATAAAGTAAAGGATTGTGCTAAACAGGGTTGCCTGGTGTCACTGGGCTTAAATTAACTCCCTGGCATGAGAGCATTTTCTAAAGTGATGTGCAGGAGCTCCCATGCTATGCCAAAGGAAAACACTGCCTCATAAATTGGGTGTTAAGTATTCTTGGTGCACTACATGTTCTCTGTTTTACACTGGCCAGATAAACTTTAATTAGGTACAAAACCACGCTAAGTCTGATAAATCTGTCATGGTTTCCACTTCATTAGATAATTTTGCACCACAGCTAAAGCATAACGAGATCTCCTGGGATGAGAGTAGAGCCTTGGTCTTACTGTGTGCAGAATATTAGTGTATTAGAAAGATGAGAAAGACAAAACCATTACATTTGAGAATTGTTGTCTTCAATCCTTAGCAAAATCATATTCAACCCATCTAGGCTGATTTTTCTTTTTTATAATTTTGCAAGTGTAACATTTATTTTAATATCCACAATATATCTTCACCCCAGCTATGATCAATCTGTGTCCCCAGAAGCCCCTTCTAATGCTTAAGCCTCCAGCTGATGGCAGGTGTTTGAACAGGTTGGAGTTCACAACCAGGTTGTGGGAATTGAACTACAACAGCCAATTAATTCACCTTTTGGGGCCCAATTTATAAACATCAATCAACTGTATTTAGCCTTGTTACTTTTAAGCATGGATTGACCTGAACATCATTTCTGCAGTATACTGGAAAAGTACATACTATCAACAAATATAATATAAGATTTAGCACCGGTAACTAGATATTTGGCATTTTTTAAGTATTGGCATTGGCCGATAAATCATCCCATTCGGCCGATATGTGAAAAGCCAGACTTTTGACCACGTATAGCTCATAAGTGCACTCTTCCTTATTCTGGCTAAAAATGCCTACTCAGACATGAAGCGAGTGTCTGACAGACAGTAAAATGACCAATCATCCTTCGGTTTTTAGCACGACATTATGTAATGTTACACAACAACACTCCGGCACGCAACAAAGTCTAATTCAAACAGTACCATGAGATGTCAGATCTGGCGACTGGTTCTTCCTCAGACAAGTGTGTCGTCATTGTTAACTTTTAACCAAGATGCTGTTTTTCTGCAAACTCAAAAGCCTGTGTATCCCCGAATGAAAGATGGGTTGGGTGAGCTGGATGAGACCTGAACATTGTATGCGACATAAGCCATGTAAAAAAATAAGTAAATGCCATGGATTTTTTGTACATATTTGGACCAGCAAACATTTGATCCTCTTTGAAACAGTGCCTATTAATAAAGGTCATATACACTATCAAATAACACACACAATTGGATTTTGTAGTCATTTTCACATTTTAAATTAACAAAAAAACCCTGATCAGTCACATGGAAAATAAGTACACCCGTACATTTATCAAACCTTCAAATCTATAAAATTAGAATCAGGTGTTCAAGATTGTGCAGGTGGAAACTTATTTATACCCCTCTCATATCTAGTGTCTGGTGTTCCCTTTGCTATTGAGGTATCATCATGCCAAGATTTAAAGAATTCTGTAAGGCCTTCATAAAAACAGTTGTGGATGCCATGATTCTGGTAAGGGATTTAAAGGGATTTCCAAATTATTTGAAATACATCATTCCACTGTAAAGAAAAGAATCTACAAATAGCACAGATTTCAAATGACTGACCATTTGTCTGGGACTGGCTGTCCCAGCAAATTCAACCCAAGAGCAGACTGTCTAACGTCTAAGAACCCTCAAATTTCACCACAGGATCTGCTAGTAATTCTTGCAACTGTCAAAGTGCATGCCTCTACAATCAGAAAGAGATTGCACAAATTTGACTTGCATAGGAGGCATGCCAGGAAAAAGCCTTTGCTGCAAAAAAGTACATTAGAGCAAGAATATGTTTTGCCAATGAGCATATAGGCCTTTTGGAATAACATGCTCTGAACAGACAAATAAAAAATAGAGTTGTTTGGTGCTGACTAGGACAGTTTTCAGGAGAAGCACCTTATGCCAAATGTGAAGCACGGTGGTGGGAAGGTTATGGTTTGTGGTTGCTTTGCTGCCTCAGGAACTGGACAGCTTGCATTCACTGATTCAACTATGAATTCTGAATCATATCAAAGAGTGTTTGAAGATAATGTGAGGCCATCTTTAGAAAATGTGAAGTTGAACTGAAATCTACCAAGGAATGGTTCAAAACGAAGAAATGGAGGGTCATAGAATGGCTTAGTCAACATATGGATTTGAATCCCACTGAAATGTTGTGGGGGGGATTTAGGCCATGTTGAACTTCCAGTGACCAGTATGAGGGAGTGTGAGATCAATGACAACAAATTTAACACACCTGCTCCCCATTCACACCTGAGACCTTGTAACACTAACAAGTCACATGACACCGGGGCAGGAAAATGGCTAATTGGGCCCAATTTGGACATTTTCACTTAGGGGTGTACTCGCTTTTGTTGCCAGTGGTTTAGACATTAATGGCTGTGTTGAGTTATTTTGAGGGGACAGCAAATTTACACTGTTACACAAGCTGTACACTCACTACTTTACATTGTAGCAAAGTGTTATTTCTTCAGTGTTGTCACACGAAAAGATATATAGTCAAAAATTTACAAAAATGTGAGGGGCATACTCACTTTTGTGAGATACTGTATGTTGTATAGTGTTACTGAATTGTTACTGAAATATTAGCTGTAAAGCTATAACATGAAATAAAGAATATGTCATAGATTTCTGTTACATGTTTTGACACATTACAAGTATCCATTATTATGGTGCTAACCAAGTGTGACACACTATCAAAGTTTATGGCATTACCTGAGTAAGCCAAGCAAATACATAGGCTGTGTTACTAACCAAGCAAGCTAAAACAATGAAGGTTGTGGCACCAATTGAAAAGGCCAAGAATGGCCATGATAAAAATGGCCATGATGCCAACAGTGAGACTAATGTGAAACTAGTGTTCTGTTGCCTGATGTGTCATGGTGAAGAGTGCAATGTTATGATTTAACATACAGTAAGAGTTTTAGATTTTCAAGCAGGTATCTACTAAACAAACAAAGCTACTGAGCACAAGTCAACAACAATAATAAAATGTTTTAGGTGTTTGAAAATTTATATTATAGTTTTATTTCTATAAATATATAAAACACCCAAAGCCAAAGTCATGAACAGAAAAGCAGCGTTAACAGACAAACAGGACCTGAGAACATCAAGAGATTTTCTCTGCTGGTTTTCTTGTTCTATTAATAATTGAATAAGGTACAGAAGTGATCTTACTGATTAGGCTGGGGAAAACACTGAATATCCAGGTGTACAGATGGTTTATTATTAATGAGATGATATTTAGGGCAGGGTTACTAAATGATGAGAACTCAGTGTGTGTCTCCAAAGAAAGTGTGAATCATAAAACTCTCAGTTCCCATGAATTATTTGTGCATTCTCTGTCTGCCTGTTCCAGGGAAGAATGTATGGCCTCTTTGCCTGCCAGCTTCAGGGAAGGAGGTGTGTGATGTTTGTGCTTGTCATTCTCAGAGGAGGTGCTGCCACATTGCCTGTCAATCCCTGTGAAAATGGCATGGCCTCTGTGTGATCCACTGAAGAAGGTGTGTTTTCCTACTTTTCACGATGTAATCAATAAAAGTCAAACTGCTTGCAAAACACTGAATCACACTGCATCACATTAAAACAGCTATAAATCATATAGAAACATTGGTTGCTTTCTATTATATGTTTTTGTTGATCACATATCAATCATTCGTGATCATATAATTTCAGAAAAACAAAACAATACAGATACACTACACTAATGTTAACAAGGTAACCAGTACAGCTCTTCTTTCTGATACCCTTTATGTGTAAATGTATCAATAATTGAATCTGACCTCAGGAACATTGTTCCTGATTGCATTTGCTAAACTTTTCCCATAGCACCATAAATCAGAGACCCATGTTAACCATGCTCAGAAGAAATGTAAATTCTGGTCTTTGCCGTATTCATCCTCCTCCTAAAATAACAGCAGGCTCTGACACATTATTTAAATACAAGACAGTCATAAAAACAATTTAGGCCAATAAATTGTGGGAAGTAATAAGGGTAATGCTGTGGTGATAATGGTGAGCCGGACTGTCCTTATTACTGTGCAGATTTATGGTGTTATCAGGGGTTACCTTGTATATAATAACCCACAGTGACTGCAGAGGGAAGTCTATGCAGTCTATGCAGACAAATATACACATATACATGCTTATATGTGAGTTTATCATTGACATTTGAAAAAAAAAATCTCATGGAAAAAACCCTGACACATACATCCAAATCTTTACATTAGGAAATAAAATATTTTTTAATCTAAAAACCATGTTTTGAAAATTAGTATTACTTATGTCCTCTATATGTGTTGTTATTCTTAGAGGGATAACTGAAAATATTTGGGCTCTGCTAAGAATGTGGCTATCAAATTTCATCAACAAACACTTCGGGTTTCCCCAGTTTTCTGGATTATCTGGCCCACACTAATACTTTGCCCACTAATGATAACCAGAACCTGTAGCAGGATATATACAATTCTATGTTTATGGACATACTTTTTGTGTGTTTATTCCATCCATCTTCTACCACTTACTCCTTCTTCAGGGTCGCAGGGGAACCTGGAGCCAATCCCAGGTAGCATCAGGCACAAGGCGGGGTACACCCTGGCAGGGTGCCAGTCCATCGCAGGGCACAATCACATACACACTCACACACCCATTCATACACTACGGACACTTTAGACACGCCAATCAGCCTACCATGCATGTCTTTGGACTGGGGGAGGAAACCGGAGTACCCGGAGGAAGCCCCCGCAGCACAGGGAGAACATGCAAACACAGCACACACAGGGCCTCAGCAGGAATCGAACCCCAGACCCTGGAGGTGTGAGGCGAATGTGCTAACCACTAAACCACCGTGCACTTGTGTGTTTATTCATGATTGCAAATTTATATTTGTGAATGGTTAACACTTTGCAGTTGAGAAATTTGTTGGAGTTCAAATGAGGACGCAAGTGCATGCACTCCCTGGTTTTATTTATTTGGCAAACAGAACAAAGACATAATCCAAAATTGGCAAGTGCCAGGTGATGTACAAACAACATAAACATGGGCAAGTGAGAACAAAAACATAACAGCAGAAAGAAGTCAACACCATACATGCAAATACATAATTAAAATTGTTTGGTAACAGCTGATATTAAGTGACACAACCTGTATACTTCACAATCAATGTGACTAGTAAGATTCCTTATATACTGTGAGGGTGGTGGTTCAGGTGATTGAGTCCAGGTGTGTGTAAACAGTAATCAGGAGAGTGTGAACATGAGAAGGTGTTGCAGTTCTCAACAGCCATGTCTGTAGTTCTAAGTTCTGGGAGTTGCAGTTAGATGCCAATTCTGGCCTCAACATGACAGAACTCCCCTCCGAAGTGCTACCTATGGGAGAATCTCTTTTCCTAGGCCTCTCCCTAGGCCATGGACTCGGATGACTAGGCTGACATACATTAAACATGGCATAGTATAGGGTTGAGCATGTCTTGAGCTGGCACCCAACACCTTTCCCCAGGATTATAGCCATCCCAGTCGATTAGATATTTCAGTTTGCACTCTTGGCATCATGAGTTGAGTATCTTCTTAATGGTGTATGCTGGTTCTCCATTAATGTCCAGGGATGCCGGGGGGGTGCCTTCTGGGAGTGGACCTGGCATGACTGGTTTGAGGTAGGAGATATGAATGGAGGGGGCTAGACGACTGTGGTGTGGAAACTGTGGCTTATAGATTACCTCATTTATTCTTTGGAGGACCTTGAATCAGCCAATGTATCAATGGGACAACTTGTGGCTTCCCTGCATGACTCTTAAGTCACCAGGTTCATAATTTGGTCCATGCCGTCTATCCGCAAACTGTAGATCCTTGACCGTGGTAGGCATGAACCGGTTAGTTATAGCTGACACTTTGTCCTGGTCCATAAGCACCTTGTGCACATGGAACTCACATCATGTCTTTGACATAGAATTGGTGTTTGAGAAGCTGTGCTAGAACTCTTAACATGCTGGATGTGGGTGGTTTTGTCAGGGAATAGATCAGAATATCATCGATGTATGAGATAAAACTTCCACAACATTTGTCGCAACATGAAATACTCAATGTGACCAGATGTGATGCTAAGTGCTGTCTTCCACTCACTTCCCTGATGTGTACCAGGCACTTCGCAAGTCAAGCTTTGTGAAGATTCATGCTTCATGTAGTTGTTCTAGGGCTGCTGGGACCAGTGGCAGATACTTAATTGTGACTTGGTTCAAGCCCCGGAAGTCAATGCATGGTCTTTGTCCACCCCTTTTTTCTCCACAATGAAGAACCCGGCAGAGGCTTGTGACATGAAAGGGCAGATGTACATCTGTTTGAGGGCTCCCTCGTCATATTCCTCCATCGCCTGTGACTCTTTGGCAGATAGGTGGTAGATACAGTTGTGCAGGGGTGTAGATCCAGCCAGCAGCTCAATTGCACAGTCATCAGGGTAATGGGGAGGAAGGCTACTTGCCTTGGCCCTACTGAATACTTCCACTGATACAGTTGATATTCGGGCGGGGCGGGGGGGGGGGGGGAAGAGGGGGGTGAGCTCTTGGTGTTGTACAGTAGTTCTCAGCAGCAATGACAGTAGGCTGCACTGAGCTCTGGGAGTTGCAGTTAGATGCCGATTCCGGTGTCGACATGACAGTGATATCTGAATGTGGGTGAACAATTATCCCTCCCTTTGTCTCTTTGAAAAGCAGACATAATCAAGTTTGTATTAGAGTTGCTAAAAAATATTTTTGACTATGCAGGAATTTTGTACCCCTTGTAAGCCCATTGTAATCTCCTTGTAACCCCCTAAATAATGTGTTTTCACAATATTTCTAGAAATATTTAAAAAAAAAAAAAAAAAAAAAAAAAAAACTAACAAATGCATATGAACCTGACTTTAGATGACTGTATATAAACCAAGGGGGGCACAGTGGCTTAGTGGTTAGCATGTTTGCCTCACACCTCCAGGGTTGGGGTCCAATTCCTGCCTCCACCCTGTGTGCATGGAGTTTGCATGTCTCCCCATACTTCCAGGGTTTCCTCCGGGTACTCCGGTTTCCTCCCCTAGTCCAAAGACATGAGTTGTAAGCTGATTGGCATTTCCAAATCCCCAGTCTCCTCGCAACCCTGTGTAGGATAAGCGGTACAGAAAATGGAGGGATGAATGGACATAAACCATAGTCCATAGTCCACAACCACCAAAATTCCTCAGTCATCAACTTACCCCTATTCCACACATAACATCATGTGACAGGGTGAAGTATATAATTAAAAACAATTGCTGTCTATTCATGTGACAATGAACTGCACAGTGTCACTCAGCCACTTGATTTTCTGTGTCTATTTCCACAACATTATGATCATATATATCTTCAATGTTCTGAAATTGTTGATGTTTTTGAAGTGCTTAAGATGCAAAAAATGTTGCTTAAATGTATATTTATTGATTGGAAAATGTAATTACATGTGCAATCAATGCTCTGTTGCCGAACAGACTCTTTCATACAGGCTACTGTAGAGGAAAATATTTGTCCCTTCATTGTTCTGTTTTAAACTCGAGCAATACTTGGTTTTGGTCATGCATTTGACAATAGAATAGAGCACTGTCTGAAGTGTCTCCATATGAACGAAAAAGTGCAAAAACACCTTTTCTCATAGGATATAACAGAATATTTACCAACATATTGTATCTATTCCCTGGCAGTATTAACATTCCTTTTATCTGTGTTATCATAATATTTGACAAATCCTCATGCACAAGTCAGTTCATGTGCTCGTACTGCTGTTCAGGACTTTTAACAGGGTTCGCAATATTAATGCATCTGTGCATTGTGTTGTTTAGTTTTTATTGTATTATATATTGTACAGTGCATTATTGTATAGTCACTAGCCAAATCATGTATATCCTCATGTCTCTTAACATCTCTCTGTTAACTACACCTGGCTATTTGTACATGTCTTTTTATAGTAAGTAAAAGACAGCATAAAAGTTCCAGAAACAGGAACATGCAAAAATGTGAATGGAATGTTAAGAGACTTAGATTTGGAAGAGACATACACACCTGCTTTTTTCTAGAACGTGCTTACTGAGGAAAGACCAATATAATGTTCATATACCCTAGAAGTATGTACATTTACAAATCTAAATTATCTGAATGACTGCTTTATAGCACACTATAGACTCAGTTGTGTTTATCATTAATATCTACTTGAAGCAAACAGGAGTACAAACACACACAAGAAACATAAAGCACAGAGAAGTGCTGGTCCTTATTTTTCATGCATACCTGAATTGGTACTGCTCTTTTATTGATGGACTAATTGACTTGAAGCTAATGGGCTACGATGAAGAACAAGCCCTTTGCCTTCAGCATGCAAACAAATGCAGCAGGACTGTAATAAAAGACAGGCAATCACACAAACCAGCAGATTTACATGACATTAATGACAGAGAAGCTCACACCCATTGATCTCTGCATGCAAATGAACCCTAATTAAATCTCTGTAATTAGGGCATTTGCAAAGTACCACTTGCAGGCAGTAGTCCAAGAGATACATACAGCTGAGACCTGATGTATTAGGGTTCAAAATCCTAAGTCCACTACTGAGAACTATGTTTATTTAATCAGTTATCAAATATTAATACATAATATTACTCAACTGAACCTATTGCATTCTTTTTATACATTAAAAAAAAAAATAAAGTCAAACTAGGGACATGAGACAAAAATGAATAAATAAATAAATAAATAAATAAATAAAATTACCTGGGTAAGTTTACTCAGAGTTTACTTAAAGTTAAGCCGGGTTCACACTGTATGATTTTGGCCATGATTTGGCCATCTGAGACAAATTTTGAGAATCCTAAATTATTCCTATAATCCTAGGCCAAAATCTGTAGTCTTTGACCGCTAGCTTGACATGTTCCCCAACAGCTGATTAATGGCCATTGCAATCAAATTGTTCCTCAGATTAAATTCTGGCAGTTTCAGAACATTTGAGGCACAGTCCTGTAGTGTGGCTTCTCTGAGTCTTCTTGTGTGCGTCCGTTTTTTTACAGTCTAACATTAATGACAACTAAGATCCTACAGTGTGACATGGCTTACAGCGGGGATCATGTTCATAAGTCTGACAAGCAACAGTCACAAAGGACTATTAAAAAGCGCACAGTGTGCACCCTGCTTTAATGATTAACCTCAATTTTCAGTTCTAAAAAATGGAGGTAATTTTTAGGGTATCTAAGTGAAAGGAAATTCTCTTATACCATGTACTCTCTTATATTATGAACTGCTATCAAATACCTATGATGAATGTATTCATTTAATTACATGGTATTCATTTGATTACCTTTTTAAATAAGCTGATCAACTGCTATCCTTGATTATATTATTATGTATTTCCGTGTCAACATGACACAGGACTTATTTTGTATTATGACTATGTGCTGTGTGTTTTGTTTCATTCTGTCTGACACCTGGACCAGTAGAAACCGCCCACGCACTGCTTCTTATCAATGTGTATAAATACTCTTGTCTTGCATGAAATAAACGAGAAGACTCTGTGAACATTCATATGTGTCAGTGTGTGTGTTCATTCGGACTCTCCAGGCGTGCCTGACTCTCTCTGGTAAACCACACTTTTTAAAAGTTAATAGAAGTTAATGGTAAAACAGGCTGGAAGGCATGACGGACGATCTGACAGGCATAATCTGAGATTCCTGGGATACATGGAAATCCAACAATTTGGTGTCGGAAGTGCCAGGTGAGTGTTTTTTCTTTCCTCCCTGGTGCGGTGTAATTTCGTACCCATAATCATAATTAGAGAAGTGAGTGATTATCTGTCGCCGATAATCTATACTCTGGTCTATGATCCTCTGTAACGTTGGTGCCCGCCTAATCTAATAATTGTATTTTATATTTGTAGAATAATTTGCAAAACTGTCTGTGTGGTTTGCCTAAGAGAGTGTTATATTTGTATTGTAGTATTGTGTGTTAAGTATTATTGTGTTATTGTGCGTGTTGTTTTCCAAGTTAGTTATGGGAGGGTCTCCGTCCAGCCCGGTTCTTCCGTCTCCTGGCATGACACCCAGAGATTGGATTGAGACCGTGTTAGGCGGATTCTATACGGTTCCATATTTAGATTGTTTATACTGCTGGTCAGTTGCATGTGCGCCGCAGCTTCAAATTATTTCACTCCGTGGTTCCTTTGAGCCGCGGGTATTAGCTCAGATCAAACGAATGATTTATGACGGGGAAGGTGATCTGGATTGGGATTATGAGTATATGGCAAAATGTTATATGGGATGGCTTCGCCTACTCCCCTTATGGAATAAACATTATAATTTGAAGGACAAATTACCTAAAACATTTCATGTGAATGATAAGACATCTCGTGCACCACCACATAGAACTAAAGTTCCAAGCCTAAATTCCAGCACCGCCGCTGCTCCGATTTCAAAGCAAAAACCCACTCATGCTAAACTGCACATATACACAGCGCGAGCACTGTCCTGTCGTGCTCATCTCCCATTGACCGGTCCTGATTATCGTTTAGGCACATCATGTTATTATTGTAAGAAACCTGGCCACTGGGCTCGTGACTGTTATGCTAAAAAACGAGATCAGCTGCAAAAGAGAGGTCAAGGTGGCCGTGGTTTTAGGGTAAGAGGTGGCCTGCAGTATTTTCCTGCACAGTCTGTCCCATATTATCATCCTGGTCAATATCAGCCCGCTCCTCATATGCATGGCCCATCTCCTGTCCCCGCTGCTGCAGGGAGGGCGAGGTCCCAATCAAACCATCAATCAGATAGGTTTCCACCTCCACCTCCTTCTTAATACCACAATCAATAGAGAGCCACAGAGCTCTTGTGACCAGTGTGCCGATCAAACCTAAACGCAGCTCCAAATCATTCTTTTAATTTTAATTTGAATTCCGTGTGTTTCCCTGTTTGGAAACTGAATGTAATGTTTTGATTCCATGATACTCTAAACACAGCGCGCGCACGAGAGAGGGAGAGAGCGCGCGAGAGAGGGCCCTGCTGCTGCTCTGGTGGATAGAACAGCGCGCTGATACGTCATTTTAACGCTAAAATGTCATTTTAACGCTAATACGTCATTTTAACGCAAATGAAAGACTTTCTTCTTATTGCCATTGTATATAATATTCAGGGACTGTTATGAATATGAGTACAAATTATTATAACGTTTGGATCATGAGTTAATTTTCACGCATGAATTCGTAAACATGCTGGAGTGTCTTCTTAATTTTGCATTCTCGGGCTCTAAATTTCTAAACCTCTGATTGTGGAAACGCAGTAACTCTCCTAAATCAGCTCAATTTGTCAGAATATGTCTCATTCAGAATCAGATCCCAGTTTACAGACTCTGCCTAACTCTCTGGGCAGACCACAAGGACATGCAATGTCCTATCAGCTAAGTCAAAACATTCTCATCCTGTGTATGTAAAACAACAGTATCCCTTGTCTGAATCGAAAGCCCTTGATATTGATGTTATTGTTAATTCTCTGTTACAGCAAGGTGTTTTGAAGCCCTGTGTGAGTCCGTATAACACGCCTGTTAATCCTGTTCCCAAGCCTGATGTCACGTGGCGAGTTACACAAGACCTGTGTTTCAATGTTGTGTTTTTCCTGTTTCTAATACATTAATAGCTTCACACCATGCGTGGTTTAGCGTGGTAGATTGTGTTCTGTTGTTTCAGTGTTCAGCCACTGTTTGCATTTACGCAAGGGGATGCCAGCTGACCTGGACATGCCTGCTAAAGGGCTACGTTGGCCCCGTGTTTTCTCGTGGTGTGGTGAGACTCTGCAAGATCTCCATGACGACGCCCGTGTGCTGCGATACGGGACGATCTTCTGATACCTTCTGAGTCAGAAGCTGCTGAACTGCAAATTTGAGACTGCTGGAACATCTGGCTCACAATGGATTCAAGGTTTCACGTACAACATTGCACCTATGTAAAACAAATGTCAAATGTTTGGGTTTTCTCTTATCAAGAGGACAGAGAAGGCTGTCGGATGGCCGGATGTCGGTTGTTTATGATTTCTCAACTGCCCGCTACAAAACAGCTCAAGGCCATCATAGAACATTCAATCCACTTTTGACTCCTGGGACCCATACTCCAGTGACACACACAACTGAGACTGGTTTCTGCATTTAAACATTTAAAAAGTGTTTCATGTTCCTCTCTGGGTCTGCCAGACTACACGGAACTTTACCATCTGCCCACTAACACTATGGGGGTGGCACAGGATCATGCTGGACTACCCGC
The DNA here is from genome assembly GCF_023375685.1 of Ictalurus furcatus. Classification (NCBI taxonomy): domain Eukaryota; kingdom Metazoa; phylum Chordata; class Actinopteri; order Siluriformes; family Ictaluridae; genus Ictalurus; species Ictalurus furcatus. The sequence goes on from NC_071258.1 coordinate 26,000,828, forward strand.
ACATGTCTGCGTGCAATGGCTGAGAGTGCTGCTCTTTTGGTAACAGATGCAGAATGATTGGTTCTGACACCCTTTGGTGTTGCACAGGTGAAACGGGTATTATCCAACATTGAAACACAACACATGACGGCTCAGCACAGAAGTGGTTATGAAACTATTCTCTGTGCTACAGCAAATTTGACCATTAAATTTGTCTGCTAAATTCACAGGATGACACCATTCCTTTACCTGAAAATCATGATTGTTTAAAAGAAATTGTTTCTTCATGTAGCATTCGATCTGATCTCTCTGATACTCCTTTGTTTAATATAATGTTTTTGTAGACGGATCGTGTTATAAGCCCGCCACCAATCTCACACTCCACTCTAGTTGATAAATCTAATCTCTTCCTGTGCTAAACCAACAGCTCTCGCGATCGTCAAAACAAAGACGGCGTCTCACATCGTTCTCTATCATGAGTGTTGTCTGATATGACCTCCAAATTTTGTATATGTGACTTACGTCCTCAAATAAAGACACATCTCTCACAATGTTTGCTATGTCTACAAAATAATACCACTGATTCTGCTGTAAAGCAGAGGCCTTTTGATGCTTTTTGAATGTCTGCAGGTCGATTTTACCTATATGCCAACTGTTGGACCACATAGAATGTTGTTGATCATTGTAGACCGTTCCTTTAAATGGGTTGAGGCTTTTCCATGCGTGAGGGAAAATGCTAAAACTATTGTCAGGATTTTGGCGAAGGGGTATTGCCTGATCAGGCCTTTAACATGCCGTACTTACTGAAATTTGAATGACGCCATCTAAAACCACAGGCCTTTCACCCTTTGAGGTGTAATTTGGTCGAACCTCCTCCCATGGCTTGGAAAATGTCTACTAACCTTTCTCAGTCCACAGGAAGTGGTGTTGATATTCATCTAGACAACTATGTATTTAAATTGCTTGACGTGCTGTAGACGTGCTAAATAACCGTTACCCCTCACAGTAACTCATACTTTTTTTTTCATATACTATTTATTTATTTATTTTCATATGATTCATTTACATGTGATTCATTTTCATGTGATTCATATTCATGTGATTCATTTACATGTGATTCATTTACCTTTTCTCTTCTCTCCTTTCCCTTTCCCTAATATTTCATTGAGAAGAAGAAGAAGAAAAAAAAACAACAACAACCCCCCCCCCAAAAAAAACAACTCAAAGAGTAGGCCGAACTAACCGACTAAATTACCTAAACAAAAAAAAAATCCAGTAAGAGAAAAGTCCCCTACTGACTTCAAATCTGATAAATAGTCTGCGCACTTTAACAAATATAATGTCCTTACCTTTTAAAGACTTGTAACAAATAATATAACACAGTGTAGCACGTAAAGATGAGGAAACAACATTAATAAAATGAAATAAACTCTAACCCAGTCAGAGCATCAAAACAGAGAAGCACATTAATACAGAGTCCACAAAATCTAGACGAAGTAATGCACCGACAATATCTTCAATAAAAATCCGAATTCTGTAAAGCTGGAAGGCCGAGTGCAAAAAAAGAATAAAAGTGAAAAAACTCCACTATATAGGTGATGCAGTTCACTCCAATATCAAGAGTTTAACGTAGTCTCCTGCTTCCTCCGCTGAAATAAAGCCCTTCTGAACACCGTCATATGTAATGCGAAGCTGAGCTGGGTGAAGTATTCCATAGCGAGCTCCCTCAATACCACGAAGTTGACGCCGAACCTCGTTAAACGCAGCCCGGGCCTGGGCTGTCTTGGCTGTGTAGTCAGGGAAAACGGAGATGGTCAAATCCCTCGCTTTAATCAGCTGGAGCTCTCTCGCACGGCGTAAAATATCAACACAGTCACTGTGATAGTGGAATCTGCACACAATAGCTCGTGGTCGTTCACCAGGCTTGGGCTTCGGCTGACGGGTCCGGTAGGACCGGTCCAGAACCGGCTCCTTCTCCAGACCAAACGCCTCTTTTAACAAGGCCGCTACAGCAGCAGTTGTACAGGTGTCAGCGCCCTCTGGAACTCCCACTATCCGAACGTTATTGCGCCGTGACCTCGACTCCAAATCCTCACATTTATTCTCTAATTTCTTAACTTATTCTCTAAGTTAATGGTAAAACTTAACTTAACTTTCTTCTTATTCTCTAATTTCTTAACTTATTCTCTAAGTTAATGGTAAAACAGGCTGGAAGGCATGACGGACGATCTGACAGGCATAATCTGAGATTCCTGGGATACATGGAAATCCAACACTAAGCCATAGCAACTTACTTTCTGAACATAACCTGGTCTGGAGCAGGTTATGTTCCAGGATTAGTTTGTTTCAAAGAGCTGATGGCACATAATGTGCCCTTTTGAAGAATATCCAGTGAACAAGGAAGCATGGATTATATATTTCATATGCAGATGAATATTTGCGGGAGTGTTAGCATTATTTGCGAGAATCATTTATTTATTTAGCAAACCATTTGAAACCTAACATCGCCAACATGACACATCGTGGATCAGTGCTTAACACCAAGCACCTTTTATGCATTGCTCTTAATTTTTTTTTTGCCACAGGAGAGTTTTCTGTATAACGTGGGTGATGCAGAGCATGTGGAAAAGGCAACGGTGTACAGTATCTCACAAAAGTGAGTACACCCCTCACATTTTTGTAAATATTTGATTATATCTTTTCATGTGACAACACTGAAGAAATGATACTTTGCTACAATGTAAAGTAGTGAGTATACAGCTTGTATAACAATGTAAATTTGCTGTCCCCTCAAAATAACTCAACACACAGCCATTAATGTCTAAACCACTGGCAACAAAAGTGAGTACACCTCTAAGTGAAAATGTCCAAATTGGGCCCACAGTGTCAATATTTTGTGTGGCCACCATTATTTTCCAGCACTGCCTTAACCCTCTTTGGCATGGAGTTCACCAGAGCTTCACAGGTTGTCACTGGAGTACTCTTCCACTCCTCTATGACGGCATCACTGAGCTGGTGAAGGTTAGAGACCCTGTGGTCCTCCACCTTCCGTTTGAGGATGCCACACAGATGCTCAATAGGGTTTAGGTCTGGAGACATGCTTGGCCAGTCCATCACCTTCACCCTCAGCTTCTTTAGAAAGGCAGTGGTCGTCTTGGAGGTGTGTTTGGGGTCATTATCATGCTGGAATACATGCTGAGATCATGCTCTGCTTCAGTATGTCACAGTACATGTTGGCATTCATGGTTCCCTCAATGAACTGTAGCTCTCCAGTGCCGGCAGCACTCATACAGCCCCAGACCATGACACTCCCACCACCATGCTTGACTGTAGGCAAGACACACTTGCCTTTGTACTCCTCACCTGGTTGCCACCACACACGCTTGACACCATCTGAACCAAATAAGTTTATCTTGGTCTCATCAGAACACAGGACATGGTTCCAGTAATCCATGTCCTTAGTCTGCTTGTCTTCAGCAAACTGTTTGCGGGCTTTCTTGTGCATCATCTTCCTTCTGTGACAACAGCCATGCAGACCAATTTGATGCAGTGTGTGGCGTATGGTCTGAGCACTGACATGCTGACCCCCCTCACCCCTTCAACCTCTGCAGCAATGTTGGCAGCACTCATATGTCTATTTCCCAAAGACAACCTCTGGATATGATGCTGAGCATGTGCACTCAATTTCTTTGGTCGACAGTTGCGCCTGCCTGAACAGGGAGCGTGAACGTAACCCTCCCTTGTGGTTCATATATGAGACCACTGCTGTGTTGTCTGACACAACTAGCACATGGTGATCTCTCAACTGAGGAAGAAAGAATTTCAGTCCTAGGAATACAGCCCGCATCTCTAGGCGATTTATATGCCACTCCAGATGAGGGCCGCTCCAAAGACCGTGAGCTGGACAGCCATTTAAGACTGCACCCCAGCCCGTGAGGGATGCGTCTGTCATTACCGTCTTGCGGTAAGGAGATGCCCCTAGAGTGTGACCCGAGGCTAGAAACTGCGGACACCTCCAAATACTCAAAGCACGTAGGCATCGCCACGTGACACTGATTACTCTCAGAGGTTTCATCCTCGGATGAAACCTTCGACTTTTCAGCCACCACTGAAACAGTCTCATGTGCAATAGGCCCAATGGTATGACATTGGCTGCTGCTGCCATAAGGCCCAACAGTCTCTCGTAGAGACTGGAGGGGATGCCCAGACCTAGCTTTATCTTGCTCAAAGTTGATAGGATAGATCCTACGCGTGTTGGGGATAGAAACGCCCTCATCATAGTAAAATCCCCTAGAAAAGTTGTCCTCTGCACTGGAGAAAGCATACTTTTCTTGAGGTTCAACGTGAGCCCCAAGCTCCTCATGTGGGCGAGAACAACATCTCAATGTTGAACTGCCTGTTTCCTGGATCGTGCTAGAATTAACCATTCGTCCAGGTAGTTTAGTACACGGATGCCCTGGAGTCGCAAAGGAGCCAGAGCAGCATCCAGGCACTTTGTGAAGGTGCGAAGGGATAAAGCTATCCCGAAGGGAAGAACCCGAAATTGGTGTGTGTTTTCTCCAAACGCAAACCTCAGGAACTTCCTGTGACTGGGCGATTATTCCTATGTGGAAATATGCATCTTTCAGATCTATCGTCACAAACCCGTGCTCGGACTGAATCTGTGGAACGATAAGTTTGAGCGTAAGCATCTTGAACCTGTATGTCCGAAGAGTATCTGCCCTAACAACCTCATGTCCCCTGATTTGTCCCTCCGTGGCCCATCAGGACCGTTCCTTCCTTGCCCGCTTTGCTTTTATGATCATTCTTAGATCAGGCCTTTTAGCAGGCTGTGGCTGTGTCCACCCGGTCCCCCTGGCTTTCTGCAGGGGGAAGCGGGCCACCACACTCGCCTTCTGTGCCTCCCTCATCCTAGTGCTGGCCTGGGCTCCACTCATGGAGGCCAGGGCAAACTCGACACGACGGGGAAGGAACTGGCTGAACGCTGCCGTTTGCTGTTTTGCCTCGCGAAACCTGTCGGCGATGGCATTAACCGCGCTGCCAAACAGGCCAGAAAGTTTAACAGGGGCGTTCAGCAAGGAGACCTTATCTTTGTCCCCCATCCCTGAGAGGTTGAGCCATAGGTGCCTCTCCGCCAAAACCAGGCTACCCACTGAACGGCCAACATGAAGGGCCATTTGTTTGGTTGCCCGGAGAGATAAATCTGTGGTGCGGCACAGCTCTGCTACTGCCTCGGGCCATATTCCCTCCCCAGTATCTAGCTCACTGAGCACATCTGCTTGGTAGGCCTGCAACACTGCCAATGTATTCAGTGACCAACAAGCAAGACCCGCTGCAGCATAGGCTTTGCCCACCAACACCGAGGTGGCCTAACATGGCTTAGAAGGTAAAGTTGGCCTCCCTAAATTACCTGCCGTTGATGAAGAGAGGTGGCTCGCAAGCGCCTCCTCCACCTTTGGCATCGCTAAATAGTATCACGCATACTGTATACTGTTCCTAGCGTACACGTCAAACAAGAAGTATACTTTGGGCTTCACATTTCCTTATTGTGAACTAATCATCTGGGGGTCCATCCTGACATAAAACACACTGTGTCTCTTCCATTTGGTACTCTGGTCATTGTTACACTTCAGAGAAGCCCAGGGTCATACAAAGGTATGTTTATTTACAATACGAAATGCTGCCTTGCACCATCAGAGGAGTTTTTTTGCCATCAAGCACTTTTTACCATCAGAGATGCTTTATCATCACGCATCCTATGTCCGTGACGCTGACCATTAAGTTTGTAAGTTACCTTTATTTCTATTTTCTGCATATCATTCATTTGTGATTTTGTATAAAAAAAAATAATTTGATATTCTATCTCTAAATACTCAGTAGTTCTTTTGAAAGAAGGTATGATGCATTAAGAGTGCATGATGTGTATGTTTTGTATGGTTACTAGAAAGTTAAAGTTTTATACATTAAACAAGTTGGAATTTGACCTCTGACAAGCTAATAGAAAAGGCTAATACTTGCAAGTTTAGACAAACCCTCTGACAAGTAAAATAGGAAAGACCTAGGCTTGCACTTCAACAGATACATCTGAGCTAACAAAATAATTGTTTAATAAATAGGCTACATAAAAGCCTCTGACATAGGAATGTCATTTTAATGAAAGTTTAGCTTGAAGCTGTTTTAGAGTAAATACTATTAGAACCCTGAGATTTTACACTTCTAGCACTAACTAGAAGATTATTCTATGGAGTCATATAAATAAGTTAACATGTATTATTAAATGAAGTCAGATATTTAAATCATAAACTTAAACACACCTTCGGCTGCACCCATTTTCGTCTTTGTTTACGCACTCTAAAAAGTAATTCAGAGGAACTATTACCAGAACTTATTTAAGTGCATGGTTGCAATACAAAATTTCTAATTTATTGATTTAATTAAACCTTTTAATTTGAAAACATTATTTTGATGAGTTGTGTTGATATAATTATGCTGATAATTGCATCAACTTAATATTGTGTGTCACTGAAACTGAAATTTCTGAAACTGAAATTTTCTTTAATTGATTTAAAGCAAAATTTAAGTTGTAGTAACTTAATGAAATTGGCTTGCTTACTTAATTTTTCCCAACCTTGAGTACAGGATTTCAAGTCCCCTTCCCCTGCTCACTTAACATGCCTGGACAAGTACAGACAAATAACACAGAGTGTTAGAGGACCTTTCTGAGCAAAACCATACAAAGGGCATTGCAAGGCGAGTATCATTTCATTTACAAATAAATTCTAGTAAAGCAAATGAATTTGGGCATATTCACAATTGTTATATGACCAATAGTGGACTCGTGTATGGAGGTTAGGCTACACCTGTTAATACAGTTGCTACATTGATGTAGCATAATACAGTACTGATACAGTCCTTTTTCACTGTATTCACTATTCCTATCTAACTTTTTATTCGTTATTTAAAAGATAAACCTTTTATGAATTTTTACATTGTTTGTTCACATATCTAAATTTAACTCACGAAATTTCCATCATTAGCAGGTTAGCGATGTCTTTAAAAATAACTCCACAGAAGTGTGACCGTTAAAATTTTTAAATATTCTTGTGAGAAAGCTCACGCGCATGGTTTAAAATCAACAAATACCATATTGATTCATTTTATAATTTCATTTACACATAAATTCTACTAAAGCAATGAATTTGGGCATATTTTCAATTGTTATATGACCAATAGTGGACTCGTGTACGGAGGTTTGGCTACACCTGCTAATATCGTTGATGAAATCTGTTACACGAAGCTAATGCTAGTCATATGTAGCAGTGTAATTTCACCATCTACCCTTTAGTTTAGCGAGTAGCCGTGGATAAGAATGAGAGTTTCATTTGACAAATTTGCTCAGCAAGCGAAGGCTTTTCATTTGTGCCGTAGGGAGGAAAAGCATTCAGTTTTTGCTAATTTCATGCCCTGACCCCTTTTTAAAATCTTTTGTCATTCACAGATAGCCTTCACTCTCTGCAGTTTGCTGTTTGACCAAAATTAGTTGCCTTTAGACTGGATAGTTCTGTGAGAGAGGTTAAAGTATAAGAGATAGAGTGTTTCTTTTTTCTGTCTGTATTGCTCATTTCATCCAATGTTGTTTTTATGTATATAAAACCTGCAGAAAGAGATGTTAGGTATGATATTTGTATTGTAAATGATTCTGGATTTTGGTTAATATTGTTAAACAAATTAATGTTTGTATTTTTGTATTTTTTTGCTTGTTACATTTTACAGAATGTTTACAGATGTTTTATTTTAAAACTAGAGTTAATATTTTACAGATTTATACTGGCACTTTTGTTTTAAATACGTAAAGGCCTATAATTTTGCAGTGATGGAATAATTTATTCATTGTGACAGCATATTTGAGTATGTTTACTACTTACTACTTTTTAATGTATAATTTGTATATACAAGTATATATTTGTAATTTGTATGTTTGCATATTTGTCACAGTAAATGGTTTCAGATCTGCAAACAAAATGTAATACAAGTCCAGGAAAAATGACAAATATGTCTGAAAAATATGAAAAAATAGAAGAAATCAGGAAGCAGCAAATTCTTCATGAGATTTTAAGTGTTTAATGTGCAATATAGCTCTTTTAAATTATATTTAGGGATTGTATAAAATTTATCCACTTTAAAAAAAAAATTAGATAAAATGCAAGAGAAAAAGAGAGAACAAGGGCAAAAAGTCAGCTGTCAGTTGTTGCACAGTTATTGAGACAGTTAAAGTCAAATTCCTGTGGAGAAGAAATTAAAATAGTTCTAGGGAAAAAGTTCATATCAGCATTATGTACTTAATGCAAGAAAACTGACTTCCCTCATTCTGCATAGCTATCTCATAGCTATCTTTCCATATTACGCTAGAGAAGTGAGCCTTATCTAATCTTTTCTCAGATGTGATCACAATGTCCTTCTCCTGACTGTTATTTAGGCACACTCTCCAAACATCACGGAAAGATCTGATAAGTGTATATACACCCACATATATAAAACTGTAAATGTGTGAAATTATTTTCTGCTCATAGAGCTGGGTGAAGCAGATTATCCAGATAAAGTGTTCTGGCACAAGGGTTTAAATCTCCCATAGTGTGAATGATTTGGAAAAAGGAAGAGAGATGATTGTATACAGTATCTCACAAAAGTGAGTACACTCCTCACATTTTTGTAAATATTTATTTATTTGATTATATATATATATATATATATATATATATATATATATATATATATATATATATATACACACACACACACACACACACACACACACACACACACACAGTGGCAAGAAAAAGTATGTGAACCTTTTGGAATTTCATGGTTTTTTGCATAAATTTGTCATAAAATGTGATCTGATCTTCAAGTCAAGGGTATTGACAAATATAATGTGTCTAGAATAATAACACACAAAAAAAATTCTGATCTTTCATGTCTTTATTGAGAACAACCAAAGAAACCTCACAATGCTTGTGGAAAAAGTATGTGAACCCTTCAGTTAATGACCTCAAAAAAGCTAATTGGAGTCAGGTTTTAGCATACGTGGAGTCTCGTTAAGAAAATGAGTTTGGAGTTGTGGACTACAGCTACTTTGACTGATAAAAATCCCTCAAACTTTTGGAGTTTGCTCTGCACAAGAAGCACACGCTTATGTGAGCCATACCTCGCCAAAAAGAGCTTTCAGAGGATCTATGATCAAGAATTGTTGATTTACATAAAGCTGGAAAGGGTCACAAAGTGTAACAAAATTCACCAGTCTACAGTTAAGCAAACATTCTACAAATGGAGACAGTTGGGACTGTTCCTACTCTACCAAGAAGTGGGCGCACAGTTAAAATGGCACCAAGAGCACAATGAAGCCTCATTAATGAGGTAAAGAAACAACCCCGAATGACAGCCAAAGATTTGAAGGCATCATTTGGAACTGGCTAACATCTCTGTTCATGAGTCTACAATACGTAAAACATTGAACAAGCAGGGTATCTACGGCAGGACACCACGAAAGAAGCCACTGCTTACTAAAAAGAACTTTACTGCATGCCTGAAGTTTGCAAAAGAGCACACTGACACTCCACAGCGGTATTGGCAAAATGTTTTGTGGACTAATGAAACTAAGATTGAACTATTTGGAAAAACCACACAGCACTACCTCTGGCATAGAGAGGGTACAGCATATCATCATGAAAACATCATCCCAACCATAAAGTATGGTGGAGGAAACATCATGATTTCGGCCTGCTTTGCTGCATCAGGGCCTGGGCAGCTTGCAGTCATTGAGGGGAAGATGAATTCCCAAGTATATCAGACATTTCTTCAGGATAATGTGAGAATGTCTGTACGTCAGCTGAAACTTTGTAGAAGTTGGGTGATGCAGCAGGACAACGACCCAAAACACCAGAGCAAGTCCACGACAGAATGGCTTCAGAAAAACAAAATCCGCCTTTTGGAGTAGCCAAGTCAGAGCCCAGACCTCAACGCAATAGAGATGCTATGAAATGACTTAAAGAGAGCCATACACATGAGACATGAGACAGAGCTAAAGCAGTTCTGACAGGAAGAAATGGCTAAAATTCCTCCTGAATGATGTACAGGTCTGATCCACAGCTACAGGAAGCGCCTCGTTGAGGTTAATTTCTGCCAAGGGAGGGGTCAACCAGTTATTAATTCTAAGGGTTCACTTACTTTTTCCATTGCCATTTTGAATGTTCAATGAGTGTGTTCAATAAAGACATGAGGGATCAGAATTTTTTTGTGTTATTATTTTAGGCACATTATATTTGTCAATACCCTTGACTTAGATGAAGATCAGATCACATTTTATGACAAATTTATGAAGAAAACCATGAAATTCCAAAAGGTTCACATACTTTTTCTTGCCACTGTATATACACATACTGTACTGTGCAAGAGTCTTAGGCACATGCAAAGAAACGTTGTAGAGCAAAGAGGCCTTCAAAAATAATGAAATTAAATGTTTCTACATTAAAAAATACTATAAATAGTAGTAAACAGTAATAAATGAAACAAAGCCAATATTTGTTTGCTTTAAAAAAAAATAAATTGTAGCCTCAGATACAGTTTGTGCAGTTTTATCAGGAAATGAGCTGGTAAGTTTTACTGAGCATGTTGCAGAACCAGCCACAGTTCTTCTGTGAGACTTTGACTGTTGCACTTGTTTCTTATTTTTGCAACAAACCCCATCAGCCTTCATTACGTTTATTTTTTGTCTGAAAAGTATTCTCTTATGTACATATAAAATACTGCCTTCTTTACTGACATACAAAAAAAAATTTCAGTAACATTTAGTTCCCTTTCAAAGGGAACTTCACGATGAGTTAGCTTAATACTGTGGGAGCGCCCTCACGCGTGACTGGCATCTAAAGCTTGTATAACATCATGCCTATTTATAGGCCTGCCATGATCAGGTGACGCGTGATATATAAACAACACCTGTGAACCTTGCTGTCAGCCTTATTATCTTCAGCGAGACTGCATGTCGGTATATATGTATGTATACACATACACACACACACACATATATATATATATATATATATATATATATATATATATATATATATTGTAGGGAGTTAGCTCGGGGGAAGGGCAGAGCACAGACCCACAAGAGACAGGTTGCAGTTATTAAGGGTGTTTTTATTTCAGCTTAGTGCGAGTGTGTGTGAATGCGTGGGGGGTGTGGCTGTCGCGTGACCTTCTTGAGGGCGTGTCGGGGTTCCCGAGGCGAGGGCGTGGGTCTCCCGTGCCGACATCCACCGGTGCGTGCGTTTTCACCGCCCGGTGGCCTCGTCCGCGCTCACACCTTCGGGGAGAAGAGGGGAGAGAGAGAGAGAGATTAGTAGTCGGCGTGAGTCAATATTAGCGGTGTGCTCCGCGCTGGCGCGTCTGTAGGCTGCTGAAGAGCATGCACGGATTCTGTTCGTTCGCCGTCGGTCTTCCTCTCCCCGTATGGCCGGAAGCGCGCCCTTTTATCCTCCTCCTCTGTCGCCTGATTGGTGGACTTTTCCCGCCTGACTCCCCAATCGCCGGCCGGCGTAGTGTCAGCGGTCCCGCCCCGCCGTGCCGGTCCTTCCGGCCGCTGGTGTGTTTGGCACGAGGCTGTCCGCTTCGTGCCGGTGTGGCAGTTGGGGAAGGAGCGCCTTTCTTCTCCTGCGCGCCGGTCCGTCGCGACAGTACCCCCCCCTCAGCTCCGAGCCTACTGCCGCTGGGTGGTGGGCCCAGAGTGCGTCTCGTCGAGAGAGCCCATCTGCGTTGCCATGCTGGGCCCCCGCCCGGTGCTTAACCTGGAACGAGAAATCTTGCAAGGCGAGAAACCAGCGCGTTACCCGGGCGTTTGTGTCCTTGGCTTTGGCCATCCACTGCAGGGGGGGCGTGGTCAGTTACGAGGACGAAGTGCCGGCCAGCCAGGTAGTACCGCAGCTCCTCGATGGCCCATTTTATCGCCAGGGCCTCTCGCTCGACGGCTGCGTATTTCTTCTCTGCAGGGGATAACTTCCGGCTGATGTAGAGGACCGGATGTTCTTCCCCGTCGAAGATTTGCGAGAGGACGGCGCCAAGCCCGGTCTCGGACGCATCAGTGTGCACGGTGAATGGGAGGTCGAAGTCCGGATTACGCAATACTGGCGCACTGGTGAGGGCCCCTTTCAGGGCCTGGAAAGGCCCTCTCTGCATCGGCTGACCACCTGACCCGGTCTGGCTGGCCCTTCTTGGTGAGATCTGAGAGGGGGAAGCTACAGCAGAGAAGTTAGGCACAAACCTCCGGTAGTACCCCGCCAACCCCAAGAAGGCCCATACCTGTTTCTTTGAAGTGGGACGAGGGTAGTCCTTTATGGCCTCGATTTTCTTCGCCTGTGCTTTCAGCATCCCCCGGCCGATGCGGTACCCCAGGTACTGGGCCTCAGTCAGCCCTAGGTGGCACTTCTTGGGGTTGGCCGTCAGGCCGGCCTCCCGGAGCGCCTTCAGGACCTCCCTAAGATGGAACAGGTGGTCGGCCCATGTGGAGGAGTGGATGACTACGTCGTCCAGGTAGGCAGCGGCAAATGTGCGGTGGGGCCGCAGGAGGATGTCCATCAACCGCTGGAACGTGGCGGGTGCCCCGTGTAGCCCAAAGGGGAGAACCCAGTACTGCCAGTGGCCGGTGGCTGTGCTGAAGGCCGTCTTGGGTCTGGCCTCCGGCGCCAGCGCAACTTGCCAGTAGCCCTTGGTCAGGTCCATGGTGGAAATGAACCGGGCCCTCCCCAGCCTTTCGACGAGGTCGTCCACTCTGGGGAGGGGGTAGCTGTCAAACTCGGACACCTGGTTCAGTCTCCGGAAGTCGTTGCACAGCCGCATGCTCCCGTCCGGCTTTGGCACGACGACGATGGGGCTGGACCAGGGGCTGGTGGACTCCTCTATGACGTGGTCCTGTAGCATCCGACTGATTTCCTCCTCAATGGCTTTGCGTCGGGCCTCTGGGACACGGTAAGGCCGTTGTCTCACCACTACGCCGGGGGGAGTTTTGATCTCATGCTGGACCAGTTGGGTCATCCCCGGGGAGGCCGAGAACACATCCGAGAACTGGTCGATCAGCTCAGTGAGCTCCTGTCTCTGGGCGGGGGTGAGGTCCTCCCCTAACCCGACCAAGGTACGCTTGCCATGGTCCGAGTCCCGGGTTGCGTATGCCGACACTACTGGGGCCGGTTCTATCCACTTCTTCAGGAGGTTCACGTGGTAGAGCTTCTCCTCTGCATGTTTACCGGGCTGTTGCAGGCGGTAGTTCACCGGGCCCCGGCGCTCGAGGACTGTATATGGGCCTTGCCACCGGGCCAGGAACTTACAGGCGCTGCTGGGCACTAACAGGAGGACCCGGTCCCCCGGCTGGAATTCTCGGGGCTGTGCTGGGCGGTTGTACACTTTTCTTTGCTCCTCCTGCGCAGCGTGCATGTGCTCCCGGACTATGGGAGCTACCCGGTCGATCCTCGCTTGCATCTCCTGCACGTATTCGACGACCGAGCGGAAGGGGGACGGTTGCTCCTCCCAAGCTTCGCGTGCCACGTCCAACAGTCCCCGCGGGCGCCGGCCGAACAGGAGCTCAAAGGGGGTGAAGCCCGTGGATGCCTGGGGGCACTCTCGGACGGCAAAAAGCAGGTATGGGAGGAAGAGGTCCCAGTTCCTCCCCTCCTCGTCCACCACCCGGTGCAGCATCCGTTTGAGAGTCTGGTTAAACCTCTCGACTAGGCCGTCGGTTTGGGGGTGGTAGACCGACGTCTTGAGGTGCTTCACCTGCAACAATCGACACAAGTCGGCCATTAATTTAGATACAAAAGGCGTACCTTGGTCGGTCAACACGTCCTTTGGAATCCCCACCCGACTGAACAGGAGTACCAGCTCCCTGGCGATGTTCTGGGAGGTGGCCTTGCGCAGTGGCACCGCCTCGGGGTACCGAGTGGCGTAGTCCACAATGACCAGGATGTACTTGTGGCCCCGGGCAGACTTGGGTAGGGGGCCCATGAGGTCCATGCCCACACGCTCGAAGGGGACGCTGATGATGGGTAGAGGGATAAGGGGAGCCGGGGGTGGGTGGCCGTGGGGCCGTGTGCTGGCACTGCGGGAATTGCTGGCAGAAGGCCCGGACATCCGCGTCCATCCCGGGCCACACAAAGCGATCCCTCAGCTCCTCCAGGGTGTTTCGTGGCCCCAGGTGGCCGCCAAGTGGATGTGTATGGGCCAGATGCATGACGGTGGGTGTCCTGGGTTTGGGGACCACCAGTAGGTCCACCTGCTCCCCGCGGCGGCAGGTCCGTTGGTAGAGGAGCCCGTTCCGGACGAGTCGGTCGAGGGGCGGCTGCTCAGCTTGGCCGAGCTCCAGGGTGGCCATGGTTCGTTCGAGGGCCGTCAGGAGCTCCTGGGGCGTGGTCGGGGCTTGTGCCCCCACTGCCTGGCGCTCTGTCCGGGGTAGCGCCCTCAGAAAGCGGTCGACCACCACTTTCTCTGTCACCTCCGCGGCGGTATGCTGATCTGGCCGGAGCCATCTCTTGGTGATCCGGAGGAGGGTGTTCAGCTGGCCGCGTGGTCGGGCCCCCGGTCGGTAAGTCCAGCGATGGAAGTCTGTCACCGCCTGGTAGGGGGTTCGCCCACACCATGCCAGGACCCCCTCCTTCATGGTGGTGTAGTCGGCAGCCTCCTCTGGCTCGAGGGCGTAGTAGGCCGTCCGCACCTCTCCCGTGAGCAGGGGGCCGAGGGCGCGAGGCCAGTCGTCGCGATCCCATCCTTCCCGGCAGGCAATACCCTTGAAGGTCTCAAAGTACGCCTCAAGATCTTCTTCGGGGCCGAGGGGGGGAAGCAGGTGGCGGATCTCGCGGCCCGGGTTGGGGAGGGGCACGGCGGCTGCGGGGGTCTCCGTCCTCAGGTCAATCAGCGCCTGGGTGGCGAGCTGAAGGCTCTCAGCTCTCTGCTGGGTCACTGCTTGCTGCTGGAGGCCTCCAGCAGGTGCTTCAGTGTGGGATCCATGGTTGTCTTTGCCTTTTTTTTCCTCTCTCTTTTTTTTTCTCTCTCAGGGCCCCCCCCCCTTTTTTTTTTTTTTTTTGTGCTCGTTGCAGGCGAGTCTGTGCTCCTGTGCCCGCATCCTCCACCAGCGCAGGGAGTTAGCTTGGGGGAAGGGCAGAGCACAGACCCACAAGAGACAGGGTGCAGTTATTAAGGGTGTTTTTATTTCAGCTTAGTGCGAGTGTGTGTGAATGCGTGGGGGGTGTGGCTGTCGCGTGACCTTCTTGAGGGCGTGTCGGGGTTATATATATATATATATATATATATATATATATATATATATATATATATATATATATATATAAGGGATGCACCGAAATGAAAATTCTTGGCCGAAGCCGAAACCGAATATAATGAAAAACTTGGCCGAATCCCGAACACGTTTTTTTTCGAGGTTTTTTTTATTTATTTTACCATTTATTTTCACCATTGCATAAATTAAATAGTCAAAATGTGCTTTTTACTATTTTGTCTTGCTTTTCAAAGAAAAAAGTCAATTACAAAAACTACAATTTCAAAATATTTATTTAACACTGAACATTTTTTTTTTCATTCCAGCAGGCATAGGCTACCAACAAGGCACAATATAACTTTAAATAAATAAATGAGTAAAATAAAAATATTTTTATGTGGTCATCTTTGAGCCCCCCTTGAATAGCCTATGTTAGGCCTATAACTGACTGCTGAAAGAATGTAACACTCTGTAGCCTACAACTAAAAATGTGCATTGACAAGAGTGCAAAAAATGGTTACATGCGGATATATATGGCTGATTATATTGGGGATATATACCTCTCGCGTCCCTGTACACCTCGCGGAGTATTATAGTAGATATAGTATAGTTACATACGTTGTTAATGTTATGTTCCCTTAAATAAATACGTCTTTACCTGCTTCTGTACTCTACTCTCTTACGTCTTGCGACGTGACAGAATACTCCAGAACAGAAACAATTAAATGCACGTGTCCACAGTAAACAATGTCACGGTTGTCAACATCCGAAGAGCATGCGCTCGTGCACGTAGCTCGTGCATGCGCGCACCCCCTCATCGCTCCAAGCTCGCTGCTGGAAGTGGAGGTCATGAAATTCACGCATCTCACTCTGGTCGCTAGGCTATTTGGCGTGTCATCAAACACGTCATTGTTCGGTCAAATTTATTCGGCCTTTTCACTCATTCAATAATTTCGGTCGCCGAGCATTCGGTGCATACCTAATATATAGCCAACAATTTCCCTGTTGTACTAATATATATAGTACAACAGGGAAATTGTTGGCTTTGTTGACATATTTGGATAAGCAAACATCTGATCATCTTTGAAATAGTGCCTATGAAAGAAGGTGATATACTTCAACAAAACCATGAGGAAAATCAGCTTTTTCAATCATTTATTCAACAGAAATATCAATAGATGTGATATTCTTCCGTGGAAAGGGATTCAAATCCGGGCTTTGACTAGGCCATTCCATAGCCCTCCATTTCTTCTTTTTGAGCCATTCCTTGGTGGATTTGCTAGTGTGCTTAGGATCATTATCCTGGTGAAAGTTCCACTTACAGTTCAACTTCAACTTTCGGACAGATTGCTTCACATTATCTTCAAGGACTCTTTGATATGATGCAGAATTCATAGTTTAATCAAAGAATATAAGCTGCCCAGTCCCTGAGGAAGCAAAGCAACCCCAAACCATAACAGTTCCACCACATGCTTCACAGGTGCTATGAGGTGCTTCTCCTGAAAAGCTGTCCTTGGTCTGCACCAAACATTTCTGTTATTAATGTGGCCAAACAACTCTATCTACGATTTGTCTGTCCAGTGCCCATTATTCCAAAAGGCTTGGTCTTTGCCTATACGCTCATTGGCAAACTGTAGTCTTGCAAAGGCTTTTTCCTGGCACGCCTACGATGTAGGTCAAATTTGTGCAATCTCTTTCTGATTGTAGAAGTATGCACTTTGACACAAACAATGGCAATACTTACTAGTAGATCCTGTGATGAAATTTTGGGGTTCTTGGAGACTTTTTGCATCAGACGGTCTGGTGTTGTGCTGAATTTGCTGGGCTGGCCAGTCCTAGAAAAATTGGCAGTCGTTTGAAATTTGCACCATTTGTAGATTATTTTCCATACAGTGGAATGATGTACTTCAAATAATTTTAGATCTTATTAAATCCCTTGCCAGATTCATTGACATCCACAACCTTTTTTTTTCTGAAGGCCTTATAGAACTCTTTAGATCTTGACATGATGTCACCACACACCTCAATAGCAAAGGGAACACCAGATACAAGATGTGAGAGGGATATATATATATAGATAGATAGATAGATAGATACATAGATAGATAGATATAGATATAGATATAAAGGTTCCACTTGCACTCCATAAGCAGGTTCTAATCCCTGGCACCCAATCTTGAACACCTAATTTTATGTATTTGAATGTGTGATAAATGTAGGGGTGTACTTACTTTTTCCATGTGACTGATCTGTTTTTTGTTCATTTAAATTGTGAAAAATACTACAAAATGTAGTTTATGTGTTGTTTGATAGAGTATATTAATAGCATTAATAGGCACTTTTTCAAAGAGGATCCAATGTTTGCTTGTCCAAATATGTCAAAAAAACTAACAATTTCCATGAGGTGTATTTATATACAGTACTGTGCAAAAGTCTTAGGCACCTTATTTTTTAAGCCCAAACTTTGTTATAGATTTTTTTTATGACTTCTACTTTATCAAGTCAGTACAAAATCATTTTAGATTTCCAAACATTTGTTTTCCAGCACAAAATTAAATGTTACAGAAAAATTTTTGTATGTCATTAAGAAAGCGTCGGGGTTACGCATGTAACCCTGTTCCCTGAGAAGGGAACGAGACGTTGCATTTAGCATAACAGTATGGGAACGCCTTGTGCGCGTGACCGGTATCTGAAGCTTGTGTAAAATCATGCCTCTACTTATAGGCCTGCCATGATCAGGTGACGTGGCAATTAAGCGCGTCGCATGATATATATATATGGCACCTGTGAACCACGCCGCCAGCCTCTTTTATCTGAAGCGAAGACGCAATTCACAGGCCTGCCCTGGTATGACAGTGCTATGCAACGTCTCGTTCCCTTCTCAGGGAACAGGGTTACATGCGTAACCCTGACGTTCCCTTTCAAAAGGAACTACGACATTGCGTTTAGCATAACAGTATGGGAACGGGAATACCCACTCCATCATACCGAGGGTACGGCCTGTTCAAAAATACCCAAGCATGAGGGTCACTGCAAGACACTCGAGCCCGGGGTGGAATGAATATCCCGGCTGTAATAACGAATGAATGCGTGTGGCGTAGACCACCCTGCAGCCGCACACACATCCTGCAAGGATACCCCTTTGGAAAAAGCCTTCGAGGAGGCGACCGCCCTAGTGGAATGAGTTCTTATGCCCAGAGGCGTGGCGAGACCGTGTGTCGTAAGCCCTAGAGATTGCTTCCACTATCCAAGTAGAGATGCGCTGATTTGACACAGCATCACTTTTCCTGTCGCTGCCAAAGCAGACCAGCAGCTGCCCGACTTACGCCACTGGTCGGAGCGGTGGACGTAAGTACAGAGAGCCCTTACTGGACACAGCAGGTGCATCCTCTCTTGTTCCGATGTGAGGAACGGAGGAGGGCAGAAGGCCTGCAACACCACAGGGTGGGCAGCCGATGTAGGCACTTTAGGAATATAATCCGGCCTAGGATACAGGAAGGCCTTGGCTAATCCAGGGGTAAAGTCAAGGCAGGAAGGGGCAACAGAGAGAGCTTGTAGACCTCCCACTCGCTTGAGAGATGTCAGGGCCAGTAAAAGAGCTACATGTACCTTTAGAGTCAGAAGCTTCTCAGAGGCTGACTCTAAGGGCTTAAATGGGGCCCCTGACAGACCTTCCAAGACCACAGCAAGGTCCCAGGAAGGTATGCATGGCCTGCAGATGGGCCTCAGCCGTCTGACACCACGCATGAACCTCGAAGTTAGAGGATGTTGCCCTACAGAGACTCCCTCAACAGAGGCATGGCTGGCCAAAACGGCGGCCAAGTAACTCTGATTGTAGAAGGAGCCAACCCCGCTGAGAAACGGTAGATCCCCTCTAAGGTCTCAAATGGGGCACCCGACAGACCTTCCAGGACCACAGAAGGTCCCAGGAAGGTATGCGTGGCCTGCAGATGGGCTTCAGCCATCTGACACCATGCATGAACCTCGAAGTTAGAGAATGTTGCCCCACAGAGGCTCCATCAACAGGGGCATGGCTGCCCGAAAAGGCGGCCAAGTAACTGTTGTGGATAAAAATGACATGAAATAAACATGAGGGAGACTTAGTATGAGTAATATGTAGTATTATTGATAATTCACAGGACTGGTGGGTGCATAATCTTGAGGAGAGCGGTGGGGGGAAGAAAATGGGGTGCGTCCTGGGGACATGGGATAGTCGGCGAAGGTGAAGTGAGAGGACCACTGAGAGTGGGGCGGACTGACAGGTGAGAAGAGGGAAGAATGGTCGGGGCCCAGGTCAGAGAAGGTGACATCTTCCTCAGACTGAAAGCTGGAGGGGGGTTTTGGCTGTGTAGAGGCGTCAATACACACGTTCACGGGGCAGATTCTGTATCGGGGGGGAACCCCGCATTTCCATTTCCAGAGGGGGTGCTGTGAAGAAAGTTAAGTAGCACCATGATATCAGCAGTGAGATGTGCAAGCTGATAATGAGTGTCCAGATCGAGATCCAGATCCAGATCCAGTAAAGGGGAGAAGAAGGACTGACGATGGGCACCTAGACACACAGAAGCGGTATTAGGTGGATATTGACAAATTGGATTTACACTTTAAAGATCTTTAAGAGTACTACGCTATGGTTTATTAGTCGAAGAGTCAAACAGAAGTATAAGAGCTGAGGAGCGCTAACACACACACACACTCTCGCACAGTCAGACATAACACACACACACACATAACATTATAACTTTATAAGAATAATAAAGGAGTATTAAGATATTATAAGGGTAATATCTTATAATAATAGAAAACTCTTTATAAAATACAGAATAGTAGGATATGTAGAACAGTAGAAGGGTAATATAATGATATTATGAAGTAGGAAGTACAGTAAACCGTTTTTCAAGCAGTATAACTATATATAAAATAGAGATATAGAGCAAATATGAAAATAAATTATAAACTAGAAATACAGAAAAATGTAACTTACTCATAATTCAGATGGTGAAGATTCTTGTCTCGCAAGGAAGGCCTTAATTTTAAGAGAAAACCATGAGGAGCCATTTATAAGGGTAGCTGAGTCAAGCTGCCCCCCCCCCCCCCCGTGAGATAATAGTAAGACCAAGGTCACTCTAGATTGTTTTGTCTGTCCACTTTTGATTCTATGTGTAATTTGAAAAGCCCTGGTTTTGATTCTATGTGTAATTTGAAAACCCCTGGTTTTGATTCTATGTGTAATTTGAAAACCCCTGGTTTTGATTCTATGTGTAAGTTGAAAAGCTCTGTTTTTTGAGCTAATGGTAAGTGGAATAGCCCTTTTTTAGAACATAATAGTAAGGTAGATGAGCTCTTTTTTAACCCTATTGGTATTGATATAGTCTTTTTGAAACATATTGGTTATTTACTGTGTAAATACAGTATAAATACTGGAGCTTAAGCTCAGGGTATGAGATCACTTCTGAGAATTCTCATCGGTGTGGATCTCGTGTGGTGGAACGGAACAATAAATCTGGACCCTTGCTTCTTCTCACTCACGGCTGGTGTCTTTTTTTCTATCTCCAACTGGGCTCAGAGGTAGATGTGAGTATTGGCTTCTATGTTGAATTTTAAGTGTTTTTGGGTAATAGGCTAAATTTGAGCCAGCATTTGGTGACCCAGATGGGACTGGGCTAAGATCTATATGTCTGGAATCTCTCCCGTGGGACTTCGCTCTCTAAGCAACAGATAGGCCGTGTAGGAAGAAGGCATTGCAGACGCCTGTTATTTCAAAGCTCTGTTTTAGTGGTCTGTTGTTACGATTGGGAAGCCCCCGGGGTGGGAAGAAAGACTAAGTTGGTCTCCAAAAGAACCTTGAGTGAGTGAGAAGAGGTAAGAGAAGTGTAGATGGTAGAAGATTGTAATTTTGTAATTGTATAAGGGCTGTGAATAGGGTTCATAAGACTGTGTAATGAAATTGTATATGTATTGTGTGAGTGAAAGTCCTGCAATACCGCTGGTGAAAGATTCCAGGGCTGCGATAGGAAGCAGGTGGAAATGAGGCCTCAAACCCCAGATACCGGCCACGTGAGGTGGCGGCTGCATTAGTGGGGACCCCTAATACCGCTGGGAAAAGATTCCAGGTCTGAGATAGAGAGAGGAATAAATCCTGGGCCCAGGTCCGGGTCGCGCAAATACAGCGTGCCCGGTGTATGAATGGAATGTGTAATAACAAATGTGTGTGCTTACAATATATGTGCTTATAATATGAGTGCGGTGTGAGAGCATGTGAGTTTTGTAGACAGGGAAAAATGTGTTTATTAGTGCTCCATACCTAAAGAGATATGTGTGTTGGATGAGATTTAAAAAATTTGTGTCGGGGAAAGGTGGATTTAAAAAAGGAAAAAAAAAAAAAGAATCTGTGTATGTGTGCTCTTCAGAGAGTGAGCTTGGTAATGCAGAGCGCAGAGCACTGTGAGATATCTTGCGGTCTCCGAATGTTTTGAATCTGGTACATACTTTCGGTGAGTCGGCGAGACTGTGTGTGTTGTAATTAATTTGGTATCAATAACTGCTGTATGAGTGTTTTAAAAATTGGGGAGCATTGTAATGTTTTAGACAACTAGCAGACTGCCCATTGTGTAAATAAGAACTACTAGACCTGTAATATATAACAACATATTCCCAGATTGGGTGATCCAGGAAAAGGAAGACTGAAGGTGTGGAAAAAGTGTGTATTGTCTATTCTATAAATTATGAATGTGGTGTCAAGGTAAAGGCCCCAAAAAATGACAATGATAATATAATTTTTTTTTGCGAAAGCTGCCATAGGGCCTACACAGATGATGTCCCCAACTCAGGACGGGGAGAGCAGCCAGCTGCGGCATCCACAGGAAGACAATGGAGCCCGTATAGTGAGGATACAAAACTCCGCAGGAGTAAACGAAATATTGACCTGGATAAAACGGGGGGCGCAAAAAGAGGCGGGTACTGGGATATGGCGCAGTGTAGAAGGGTTGTGTATAGCCCCAGTCAGCCTCCTCCCACCCTTGATCAAAGAAGCCCATGGCTTGGATCACGCGAATAAGGCCGAAATTATCCGGAAAATCCGTCAGGAATGGTGGTCCCCTCAGCTGGCCTCTCAGGTGGACCAAGTGTTGAACACATGTGATGTGTGCATCAACTACAACGTGCGAAAGAACCTTACCACCCCCTTAGGACATATTCCCCCGCTGACGGGACCGTTTCGGCATATAATGATGGATCATGTAGACATGGGAGCAGTCCACCAGGTAGAAGGGAAACGCTACCTTCTGGTGATAGTAGACCGCTTCAGCAGGTGGTTGGAGGCGACTGCGACTTCTGAGGAGGACGCGGGGTCCGCGGCTAAATTTTTATGTTGCGAGGTTATACCTCGATTCGGTATCCCTGTTTTTTTGAGTTCGGACAACGGCATCCACTTCGTGAATAACGTCCTGAAGAATGTTGCATCTGCCCTGGGGATGGATCATAAGCTAGGTTGTGTATATCATCCTGATTCCCAGGGCATGGTGGATCGAGGGTACAGTACCCTAGTTAGTAAACTGGTAAAAATATGCGAGAACTCTCACCTGAACTGGGTCCAAGCCTTACCACTGGCATTGATGAAGATACGATCACAGACCAATCGTATAACGCACTTGACTCCTCATGAAATGCTTACTGGGCGCCCAATGCCGATGGCGTACACCCAAGGTCCATACACAGGGCAGTCTGTGGCCCAATTGGAGGGCGAAATGCAGGATTATATGCAAATCCTCACCCAAATCCACAGACAGTTGTACTCACAGGTTAGAAAGGCAATCCACGGTGGGAACGAGGTACGGGAGGATGTATGTCAAGTGGCACCCGGGGATAAAGTACACATTCGTACGTTCAAGAGGAAGAGCCCCCTCGGGGCACGTCGGGAAGGACCCTTCACTGTGTTCGCTGCAACAGCCACGGCTGTGAAAGTTGTGGGGAGAGATCATTGGTATCACTTGAACCAATGCGTCTGCGCCGGATCAGGTACGGGACGACAAGAACCACCCACGACCCCAGGCCCTGCCAATACAATAACATAACCCTGATTGTAGAAGGAGCCCAGCCAGCTGAGAAACGTTCTTGTAAGAACTCCAGGACTGTAGCTATTGAGCAGTTCACTGGGTCTAGCTGACGTTCCTCACACCACAAGACAAAAAGCTGCCACTTGAGTGCATACAACTTCCTTGTGGATGGTGCTCTAGCATTTAACATGGTTTCTACAATCTCAGTTGTGAGACCAGAATCTATGAGCTGGTGCCCCTCAGGGGCCAGACCCACAGTTTCCGTAGTTCTGGCCGAGGGTGATAAATCAGCCCTCCGGCTTGAGACAGTAGATCCACTCTAGGGGCTCAAATGGGGCACCCGACAGACCTTCCAGGACCACAGAAGGTCCTAGGAAGGTATGCGCGGCCTGCAGATGGGCCTCAGCCGCCTGACCCCACGCATCAACCTCGAAGTTAGAGGATGTTGCCCCACAGAGGCTCCATCAACAGGGGCGTGGCTGGCCGAAATGGCGGCCATGTAACCCTGATTGTAGAAGGAGCCCACCCCACTGTTCTTGTAGGAGTTCCAGGACTGTAGCTATTGCGCAGTTTACTGGGTCTACAGTGGATCCCTGTGGACGGGAATCTCCCAAGGAGTGCTATCTCGCAGGGATATTATCTCTCAGAACCATGTTCGAGCTGGCCAAAAAGGTGCTACTAAAAGACTGTCTTGGTGAACTCTCGCTAGAGCTTGTGGGAGCAGAGCGATCGGGGGAGCAGCATACAGATATGACCTCAGCCACATGTGTGGAACTCCACCCCAAAAGTCTCCCAAGATCCAGCTTTATCTTGCTCAGTGTTGATAGGATTGACACTACGCATGTTGGGGATAGAAACGCCCTCATCGTAGTAGAATCCTATAACCCCTAGAAAAGTTGTCCACTGCACCAGGGAAAGCATACTTTTCTGAGATTCAACATGAGCCCCAAGCTCTTCATGTGGGCGAGAATATCTCGATGTTGAACCGCCAGCTCTCTGGATCATGCTAGAATTAACCAGTCATCCAAGTAGTTTGGTACACAGATGCCCTGGAGTCCCAATGGAGCCAGAGTGACATCCATGCACTTTGTGAAGGTGCGAAAGGATACAGCTAGCGATATTCCTACGTGGAAATATGCGCCTTTTAGTTCTATCGCCACAAACCAGTACTCGAACTGAATCTGTGCCACGATAAGTTTGAGCGTCAGCCTCTGAACCTGTATGTCCGAAGAGTACGGTTCAGATGACGCAGATCTAAAATTGGCCGCATACTCCCACTTTTTTGCAGAACAGGAAATAATGGCTGTAAACCTCCTAATGGCTGTAAACCTTCGGGAACGGGGTACATGTTCTATGGCCCCATTGTCCAAAAGGGAACTTACTTCCTGCGCTAATGTCCAGCTCTGGTCTGTGCTGACTGCTGTGGTGCGCACACCTGTGAACAGGAAGGGGGGGGGGAATGGGGGGTCGAGCTATAAACTGGACCCGGTAACCCTTTCTATGGTAGACAGAACCCATGGAGACACATTTGGCAGTAGTTTGCACGCTGCCCAATGGTCTTTTAGTGACGTTAACTATTCCACATTCTATTGGAGGAAAAGCATCAGATTTCCGTTGCCCTGTGACAGCTCGCTGACCAGAGAACACTGAAAACTTGGGGACCGCCTTGGCTAGGGGAGGCCCTACAGTAGCACTGGGGGCTACCTGCCCTAACAACCTCATGTCCCCAGATACATCCCTCCACAGCCCCTCAGGACCACTCTTCTTTGCCTGCTTGGCCTTTATGACCATTCTCAGATCAGGCCTAGTAGCAGACCGCAATGTGGCCGCCTGGTTCCCCTGGCTGTCTGTGGGATGCCATACTCACCTTCTGGGTCTCCCTCACACTAGTGCTTGCCCAGGCTCCACTCATGGACACCCGGGTGAGCTCGAGACAACAGGGAAGGAACTGGCTTTTTTTTTTAATGCCACCATATGTTGAGCTCACTCAGCAGGTCTGCTTGGTAGGCCTCCAACCCTGTCATTGTCTGCAGTGACCCACAAGCAAGACTACTACTGCATAGGCTTGCCCACCAATGCCACGGTGGCCTTACATGGCTTGGATGCAAGCTGGCCCCCGTAATTACCTGCCGTCGGTGGAGAGAGGTAGCTCGCAAACGCCTCCTCCACCTTGAGCATAGCTAAATAGCCATGCCGTTCATTCCCACAATGGCCGAATAATCCAACATCGTGGGGTTATGAATATGGCTTATGCGTGCTTTTCCCCCAGAAGCCTGAGATTTTGTCATGTACTTCTGGAAGACAGGGGAGTTTCTGCAGTGTGAGGGATTTACTTTCACTGGGTAATCACTTCAAGCGGCTCTTTATATGCTGCTCTCAGTTTTTAACACATGCTTCTAACTCCTCGGAGTCAGAGAGGAATTATTACCTTTTGGTTTTCCATAGCGGAAGGAGGATTCACGACACGAGCTCCAAAATCCAGCGGAGAGCCGAACCCGGAAGACAGAGCAAGAGATAAAGCAGCGCTGGTCTCCGGCTCCTCTTCTGGATCTATAAGAGATCCCCTGAACCTGAGACGGCTCGGCAGCGGCCGGCCCAGATCCGCGAGGCTCTGAAACCCGAGCCGAGCTGCTTAATGTAGGCGTTACCATGCGCAGCCTCTTGAGGCTGCCATCGCATACTACACTTCACTTCACCCAGAAAGTGTGCACTTTTCCCCGTGATGAAACGGTAGCAAGCCGTAACACACTTCTTGAATTCTTACTCGCTCATTACTTACCTCTCTTCTCCTCTAAAAAAGGATAGAAAAGTTATGAGATTTTGAGAAAATATCGAGTAGAAATGAAGCGTTTTTGTCACACAAACAACAGACATGCAATCTCGCTGAAGATAATAAGGCTGTCGGCATGGTTCACAGGTGCCATATATATATCATGAGACGTGCTTAATTGCCACGTCACCTGATCATGGCAGGCCTATAAGTAGAGGCATGATTTTACACAAGCTTCAGATACCGGTCACGTGCGCAAGGCGTTCCCATACTGTTATGGTAAATGCAACGGCGAAGTTCCCTTTGAAAGGGAACAGCATATTACGTAAAAGACCACTTTTCAGCCAACAAAAAAAATGAATAAGGAAGGCTGCTGGGTTTTGCTGCAAAAATAAAAAACAAGTGCGACAAAGTCTCCAAAAGAACTGTGGCTGGTTCTGCAATATGCTCAGTAAAACTCACTAGCTAATTTCCTTATTAAACCACACAAATTGTTCCTGAGACGACTATTTTTCTTTAAAGCAATTGTCGTCACAACAAATATTGACTTTGTGTCATTTATTACTGTTTACTGCTCTTTCTAGTATTTTTTTTTTTTAATGTAGAAACATTTAATTTCATTCTTTTTGAAGGTATATTTGCTCCACGGCATTTCTTTGCATATGTACTGTATGTATACTGTATATATTTAACAAAGTACTGTATATATGCACTGTACATGAAATGTGGAAGCATGCACTGTGTGAAGTGAGCTGCTCATGCATTCTGAGACTGGAGCCATTTGGGTTTGAAGTCAAAAGATGAATATGAGAAGAGACTTTAGAATTTCAGCTTTTATTTCCTGATACTTGTATGTAGATGTCTTAAACGACATAGAAGATAACACTGAACATCTACTCTTAGTTTAGCCTTCTCTTGGTTTTAGCCTTCAGAAACTTGCATTTGTTGTTAAAAAGGATAAGCCAACATGAAGATCAGAGAGCTTTTTATGGGAGAAAAGCAAGCCATTTTGAAGCTGAGAAAAGAGGGAAAAACAATCAGAGGCATTGTACAAACATTAGGGATAGCCAATACAACAATTTTAAATGTCCTGAAAAGAAATAAACCACTGGTGTACTGAGCAACAGACAGCAAATGGGTCAGCCATACCATAAGATGCAAACCACTCATAAGCAGTAAGAATCGGAAAGCCAGATTGGAATTTGCAAAGAAATACAGAGATGAGCCACAAACATTCTGGACCCAAGATTAACCTCTACCAAAGGGGTCGAAAGGACAAAGTGTGGAGAAAGCAAGGATCTGCTCATGGTCCAGAACACACAAGCTCATCTGTTAAAAATGGTGGACATAGTCTCATGGCTTGGGCTTGCATGGCTGCTTCTGGAACAGGCTCACTAATCTGTATTGAAGATGTAATTCATTGGTAGCAGCAGAATGAATTCAGAGGTTTACAAGAACATTTTGTTTGGCAATTTACAGAGAAATGCATCCAAATTACTCAGGATGAACTTTATCATGCAGCCAGGCAATGATCAAAAACACAGTGCCAACTCAACAAAGGACTTTATCAGGGGGAAAATTGGAACGTTTTAGACTGATCAATCACCTGACCTTGACCCAAGTGAGCATGCATTTCACCTCTGGATACTGAATGGAGAAGCCCCCTGAAACAAACAATATAACTGAGAGAGACTGTGGTAAAAACCTGGAAAAGCATCACAAAAGAAGAAACTAACAATATTGTGAAGTCAGTGAGTCACAGCACAAGATATGCAGTCAAATATTAAGTGTTATTTACTTTAATTTACTTCAAGACTGATCTCTTCCTATACTTTTCCTCATCTAAAAATTGTGTCATCTGATTCAAAAGGTTCTATGTTTTATGTTGTTTAACACATTTAGTTGTAAATATGAGGAAATAAAAGCTGATGTCCTAAACTTTCATCTTATCTTTTTATCTCAAACCCAAATGTCTTCGGTGTATAGCACACACAAATGAATTGGCCTTGCCATTCCAGTAGTTTTGGAGGGGATTATATATACAGAGTCAAGTTTGTTCTTAAATATTGTAGGTCACATGCTAATTAGCTAACTTGTATTTCACTGGCAATCAAGTCAAAGTCAAGTCAAATTTACTTATAAAGCACATTTAAAGACAACAGCAGTTGATCCAAAGTGCTGTACAAAACATTAAAATTCATCACACTAAATAAGAACAAAAATAAGTATTAAGAGAAGATTTAAAAATAGCTAAAGATGAAACAGACCTCACATGAAAAGGGAGACTGTTCCAAAGTTTGGGACCAACCAGAAAAAAATGCTCGATCACCCTTTGTCTTAGTACGACAATGGGGGACAGATAAAAGAAGTTGATTACATGATCTCAATGCTCTAGATGGAGAGTAAAGGTGAAGAAGGTCAATGATGTACTGTGGAGCAGAACCAGAAAGAGCTTTGTATACATAAATCAATTCTAAACTTGACAGGAAGCCAGTAAAGAGATGCCAGGATAGGGGAAATATGATCCCTCGATTTGGTCCCTGTTAAAAAATCTAGCTGCTGCATTTTACACAAGCTGCAGATGAGATAAGGCAGTTTGAGGAAGGCCAAGATACAAAGAATTACAGTATTCCATCCGTGATGTAACAAGAACATGAATCACAGTTTCTAGGTCTTTTCTAGAGAGAAACTGTTTTAACTTTGGAATAGATATTAAATGAAAGAAGTTTCCCTTAACAACAGCACTGCTTTGTTTATCAAAGTGCAAGTTTGAGTCAAAAATAACTTCAAGGTTTTTTTTTTTACATATTTATTAACAGAGAAAGGACCTAATTGGGCCTCAAGAGCAGAAGAAACAGTAGGGGAGCCCAAAATAATGACTTCAGGTTTGCCTTCATTTAACTGTTTACAATTGTTAGCCATCCAACATTTAATGTCCTCAAGACATATAAAAAGGGACCCAAAAGTACTGGTGCTATTTGGCCTAACAGCCAATTATATTTGTCAATCATCTGCATATCAGTGAAAGGAAATATCATATTTCCGAAAAATAGAACCCAAGGGAAGCATATAAAGCAAAACAACAGTGGACCCAATATGGTGGCCTGAGGAACACCAGACAATAAGGGCAGATGAAAAAGAGAAATTCCCTATGTTTACTGCAAAAGTTCTATCTTTCAGATAATATGCAATGTAGTAAAGGACAGTGTAAAGGACTGAGTAAAAAGATTAGTAAACAGCTCCTCAGAAGAGGTAATAATCTCTTGTTATCTGACTCCTGCAAAGTTACAAGCTGACTGACTTCCCACATTCCACCTAACTAGCTTACAATATTTCCACATTATACTGCAGAAGTCAGCCTTAGTTAATCTCTTTTCACATGTGATTGTCACTTGAGATGTGATCCATCAGATACTGTACAGATGTAGTTGACAAAAAATGCTATTTCAACAAAACCATTCATATTTTTACAACTGTTCTATATACAACATTTTTTGTCACTGCATCTGATCAGATTCCAATGCTTTAGATTAGATTGCTGTGTCTTCTGGGGACATTCTGCTCTTGAAGTCTATGCTGATGTCAGCTCAGTCCCTTGGGCTTCCAATAGCTCATCAGATACACTTTGCTTGCAATGCGGCATGGTTAATGATCTCCAGACCAGGGAGTTTATTGTGCATACTTTTTACAACTTATAGACTCAGAGCTTCATTTAAATGCACTTCTTCTTCATGAAGTGATTTTTAAATTATTCACAATAGAATTCTATATCGAGCCGAAAGAGTGGAAAAATGACCATACATGAGGTGTTAACTTATATCTTATATCTCATATATAAATATCATAACTAATGCTGTTATGTCTTATATTTTCCCATCAATATTTAATGTTTTAAATGTCTAAGTGTGTACCCTTTTGCAGTTGAATTGCATTGTATCATAATGTAATATTTTTGTTGTTATGTCAACAGGTTCTGTCTGTAGTAAACACAATTATGATCCCATTATTTCCACTGAATAACCATTATAACACAGTCTAATATGATGAGGTCACAATCCAGCACCTTTAGAAAATTATCAAATATATGCAGCATCAGTCACAGGTCACTTAGGACCATTTCATTGACCATAAAACTTTAACAATCAAATAAATTTTTTTCACTTTTCCCTTTTTTCAGTAAGGATCAAGATGCACCATCTTCCATTTCCAGATATTTTTTAAAATATAAATTAAAAAATAAAACTCTTAACAGTCATTTGCCTGGAACAAATAGCATTTAAAAAAATGCTATTCTACCTATTATGTATATAATCACTAAATATTTCAGTTGCATATATTGAAATTCTCACCACATGCGCTGATGTGTAATTCATCACATAAATCCACCTCACATAAATCAGGAAATTTTACAAACCACCTTCCATTTCCATGCACACAGCTTGATGTCCAAATAAGACATAAGATACATTTTATTCAGGAGTTTAGACTTTCATTAAAGACTATTTGCCAAGGATGAATGATCAAGATGTAAGATATAACCATCTCATATTTCAATTTCAGTTTTTCAACACTTATACAGATGATGTGATTGTCATACACACCAGGAAGTTTGATGCACTTAGCAAAAGCTGTCTGCCATTTCCTTTTCATTAAGACCAAAAACAGCATGAAGTCCAAATCAGACATTAGATATTTTATGCTTTTATTCAGAAATGTAGACTTCCTTAAAGGCCATTTGCCAGGGACAAATTTTCACAGCATCTTGCTCCATTAGCAGAGTAAAAATTACAGCTGTGGATGCCAGACACTGGTCTAGATGAACCAAATGAGCCATCTGCGCCCACCAATCCTCTTCCCTTGACTAGTTAAGTGCCACTCTACGGGATCTGCTCTGTTTCCAGCTGGGATCAGATAAAAGCGCTGACATGTGTGGGGGTAACCCGGCAGATCTCTGGCAGCATCTTTCTACCCAGCCACATCTCATTCTCCATCTCCCCAGCTGGCAGAAATTGAGGTTTGTCAAGGTCATTATCAAGAAGTGCTGCCTTATTACAGTCAGTGACCTTAACCCCAGGCCCCTGGCACTCCTCTCTCTTATTTAATGTGGAGACTTGCCATGTGTGTCCGGGTGTGTTGGTGTGTGTGTGGCTCAAAAAGAAAACCTCTTAGCTATTTTTTCCTTGCTCTATATCACTAGATCCTCTAGTCACTGCCTGTCTGAGTTCATCATGTCCCCAAGGGCTAAGAAAAGGACGAGAAACGAGAAACGAGATGACACAATCTGAGAATCACACATGGACAGATGGGAAACAGAAATGAGAAATATTATACACTGACATGCTCATATACTTTACTAGCAATGAGCATCATGACTCATTTTGGTGATTAATTTCATCCAAAGGAATCAAACTATGTGAGTTTTAGATAATTTTAGTCACTAGTCAAAAAGCACTATATTGTTGAAACATTGTTGAGGCTATAGTGCCATGGTACAACACTATTATTTTTTGTCTAGTCTAGGATTTTTTATTTTGTTAATATAATCCTTTTATTATTTATTAAAAGGAACATATTGAGACATAAAGACTAAAATATTTAGTTTTCATTGACAAAATTGCTGTAGTTTTTTCACCAACTAAATATGGACTAAAGCTAACAATAACCAAATGGCTAAAATACATTTTTAGAAATTAAGTGTGTTGGATCTGCAAGAACAGGATTGGCGATCATGGAGTTAGACATTGTGCATCAAGAATGCGAATGTTGACAGTAGGTCAGTGTAACAAACCAACAAAGTAAAATACAATTAAAATTAAAACTAAAATATGTCACTTACTCTAAAAGAGTAAGTCTGTGTGTTTGTAGGTAGTTACATTGGATGTATAAGATTAAGTTTCAGTTATACATTCTGAATTGTGCCTGGCCTTTACTTGAAAACTAAGCACTGCATATAACTGGATCATTTGTACCTCTGATATGAAAACTTTACATATTTTTACATATCTTGACTTTACATAAAGGCTGAATCTTTTTATAGTGAATAAAGCAAAACTCTGGGTGTGTGACTCAAGTGTTGACAGTGTGTGTTTCAAAAAGATTAAGTTAAGGCAAGGCCACTGAGAGGAAGCAAAAAAAAATGACAGAATCTCAGCCTATCCCCCACCTCTCTCTCTCTCACTCTCTCTCTCTCTGTGGCCTTCCATGCTCTAAAGAGGCCCTGTGGATTTATCTGGCCCTTGAAAATGGGTTTTGGATGACGCATTATCCAAGACTGCGTTTTAAACATCCATCCAAAAAAAGGGGCTCACCGGCAATATTGCACCTTTTATCTGTTCTTCAGTTCTTTTGTGAGAGGGACATAAGGAGAGGGCAGATAACATTGAGAGAAGTGCACTCTATAAGGCTTTTCACCTTCCAAATCCTAAAAGTTTAGTAAAGATGCCTAAGTGCACATTCATGCTTAAGTGCATAAATTTCATATTGTCACTTATCTCATCTTCTCTCAGCACTGCATGCATAGGATATTTCTTGGTGGTTTTAACACCTGCACTGGGCCCGAGAATTTCTGCAAATGTCAGGAAATTCTGCTTTGAATCTTGTATTTTAAGAAAAATAAGCACATGCACATCGAGAGAACTGCTTTGTAGTAGGGCAGTATATAACTAAGGTTGTATGAGTGGAGGACAGCCAGTGTGGTTTGCTCATTCTTGTTATACTCCTGTCACAACCTTGTACCTGTGACAGACAGAGGGTATCCTACAAAAGGGCCCTGCTATGGCATGCATGTCCTCTGTCTATTCCTGTCAACTCAAGTGGGCTGGTTTAGGTGGCTACCTAGGTAAGTTTGAGGTTAGTTTGAGCAAACTCTGGTTTTTCTGTCTCATGAAGGTGGATTGATTTTTAGTGGGTTTCATCTCCATGGTATCTTATGGTCCACGACTAACATGCTCCAGAGCAGGTTTTATTCTGGGCAAGAAAATTCAAATCCAACTTGGACCAATCAACTGTGAGCAAAATGAGTTAAATCTGATGCATCAAAGTTAACCCTTTAGTATTTGTAGTGATGGCTTCACCATTTGTGGAGAATCCTGTGGAGCTCGGAGGATAATTATAAATAATAATAAGTGCACTTTGAAGGAAAATTATTTTTAGGGACTGACACAAACCCCTGGCTTTTTCAGATAACCATCTGTATGAAAGATATAGAGATAAACTATACCATCTGCTGTCCTCTTGACCCACACATTAAAAATCTGACACGCTGAAGCCACACACTCACTGTACCACAAACTGTATGTATTGCTTATATTGCTTTGTGGTTCTTTGCAAGTGATACATTTCATGCGGTCATATTATTTCTGTCCTAATATATTTTCACGAATTGATATATATTAATTAATATTTAATTTAAAAATGTACATTTATATTAAATGAAATGAAATGAAATATGTTGGGGTTATACGTTATCAATCCTATTATTCTTATTGTGAGCCTATAAAAGTAAACAATCAGCAATGTTCCTGAGCTTTGGCAACTGCAACAGTATTGCTTTTTGCAGTTAGTATAGGTTTAACTTCCTCATATTTCCACATAATAATATCTAGGGTTGGGTCCAAGTCCACCTTTGTCAAGTTCGAGTCGAGACCAAGTCCTTAACCAATCGAGTCCGAGTCTGAGTCCGAGTCCAAAAGGGGCCAGGTTGGACTCATGTCCGAGCCCTTAATGTCTGAGTATGAGTCGAGTCCGACCAAGTCCAGAAAGTAATTAAACTGAAAAAAGATTTGAAATTGCAATTATACACTCAACACTGAGCTGTTAAATTAATATTTTAACCTTCACAGACCAATGGCAACATAATGCCCTCCACTAATACTGGCACCCTTGGTAAATATGAGCAAAGAAGCCGGTGAAAAAATGTTCTTATTGTTAACCTTTTGATCTTTTGTTCAAAAGATTCACAAAAATACTCTGCTCTCATGGATATCAAACAATTGCAAACACAACACAGGTTTTCAAACAATATATATCTTTGTTAAATATAGCTGTGCTACAATTATTAGCACCCCTATGAATTTATATGAGAAAAATATATTTAAATATATTCCCATTGATATTTTACATTTTTTTAAAAGTACACCTGGGTGACTAGGAACAGGAAATTGTTCAACCATGACTTCCTGTTTCACAGGGGTATAGATATGTGATAACACATAGGCCAAATTCCTTTAGTTATTCATAACAATGGGTAAGACCAAGGAATATACAGTGGCGGAAATAAGTATTGAATGCGTCAACATTTATTTCAGTAAATATATTTCCAGTGAGGATATTCACATGAAAATTTGACCAGACTTTTGTTTTAAATCCAAACATTAAAGTCTAGAAATGAAGTTATGTGTAATAAAGTGGAATGACACAGGAAAAAAGTATTGAACACACTAACTGAAATTTATTTAATACTTAGTGGGGAAGCCTTTGTTTGTAATGATAGCTTAATTTATCAGCCACAGTATTCAGGTGTGGTTTTGTCCCATTTTTCTAAACATATTGTCTTTAAATCTTGTTTAATTGGATTCAAGTCAGGCGATTGATTGGGCCATTCTAACACCTTGATTTTTTTTCTCTACAACCAATTGAGAGTTTCCGTTGCTGTATGCTTTGCATCGTTGTACTGCTGGAAGGTGCACCCACATCTCATCTTCATCATCCTGGTGGCTGGCAGCAGATTCTTCTTAAGAATCTCCTGGTAAAGGGCTCCATTCATCGTTCCTTCAATTATATGATGTCTGCCAGTACCATGCGATGAAACAGCCTTACACCATGATGCTTCCACCTCCAAACTTCACTGTTGGTATAGTGTTTTTAGGGTCATGTGCAGTGCCATTTCTTATCCACACATGCTGTGTAGTATGACAGCCAAAAAGTTCAAATTTGCTCTCGTCTGACCAGACTACACTCTCCCAGTATTCCATAGTCTTGTCCAAATGAGTTGTAGCAAACCAATAAATGAGCTTCGATATGCCTTTTCTTTAGTAATGGAGTCTTGCGGGGTGAGCATGAGCAGTGGAGTGCATTGTCTATTGTTTTCTCTGTGACAATGACACCTGCTGCCTCCAAGTGTTTCTGGAGAGCTTTCCAAGTGGTCATTGGCTCTTGGGCTACTCTTCTGACTATTCCACTGACTTCCTGGTCAAAAATCTTGCAAGGAGCTCCTGTGCGTGGCCAGTTGATGACTGAGTGATGTTGCTTCTACTTGTGGATAATGGCCCCAGTGGTGATTACTGGAAGATTTAAAATACGTCTGTGTCTGATTCCATCAACATATTTCGTAAAAATAAGGTTGCCAAGGTCTTGGGAGAGCTCTTTGCGTTTATCCATCATGAGATATTTCTTGTGTGACACTTTGTTGCACAAAAGCCTTTTTATAGACCATCAATTTACTAACCCAGCTGATTTTAATTTGCACAGATAGGAGGTATAATTAATTACTGATTTCAGCTGGTTCCTTGCCTTACCTTGCTTTGGAGAACTGCTTTATCTTAGCATGTTCAATACTTTTTCCCTGAATAATTCCACTTTATTACACATAACTTTATTTATGGACTTTAAAGTTGTGAATTATTTATATTTGTGGATTTTGTGAGTTAATACTAATGTCTGGTGAGAATTTTATTTGAAAAAAATGTTTGACGCTGTCATATCATAGCAAACCAGTGACTACATTTCCCATCCTGCACTGCGGTCTATAAACATGGCCACCATGGACTGCAATTCACAGAACACTCATTCATTCTAGTTACGCACACCTGCATCTAATCTCACACACAAACACACCACAGTTTGAAAAGGACTTTCTAGGCATTCCCTCTTTGCGAAGTATTAGTGTTTTCATCATGCCAAGTGTTTATACCCTGTTCCTCGGTTTGTTTCACCTTCCTTGATCTTGTTCTTGTTTCACGTCTCGATTCTTGCCTTGCCTAGTTTATGCCTGTTTGTAGATTGCCTGACCCATTGACTGTTTTTTCGACCACGCTATTGTCTCATGATTTGGATTTGTCTGTCTGCCTGTCTTTATTAAAAGCTCTTTTCTGCATTTGCATCCATCCTAACCTTCGTTACATGGATTACGTAACATACGCATTCAATACTTATTCCCCCACTGTAACTGTAATTTGTGGCAAAAGGTTGTTGAGCTTCAGAAAATGGGAAGTGGCTATAAGAAAATAGCACAAGCATTGAAAATGCCTATTTCCACTATCAGGGCAATAATTAAGAAGTTCCAGACAACTGGGAATGTTATTAATCAATCTGGAACAGGATGTGTGTCTATATGGTCTCAATGCACTGTGAAGGTTCACAGCTGGAGAATTGGAGACGTTAGTTGCAGCTTGGGGTCAGAAAGTCTCCAAAACTGCAATCCGAAGTCACCTACATCACCAGAAATTGTTTGGAAGGGTTTCAAGAAAAAAAGCCTCTAGTCTCCTCAAATAACAAACTCAAGGGTTTTCAATTTGCCACACACTACTGGACCTTTAAATGGGATTGGGTTCTATGGTCAGATGAAACCAAAATAGAGCTTTTTGGCAATAAACATGAGTGGTGGTTTTGGCGCACACACAGAGGTAGTCATATGAGAAAGTACCTCATGCCCAAGGTTAAATATGGTGGTGGCTCTTTAATGTTTTCGTGCTGTGTTTCTGCCAGAGGACCTGGACATTCAGTTAGGATACACGGCATTATGGACTCGATCAAATATAAATAGATATTAAATAAAAACCTGACTGCCTCTGCCAGAAAGCTTCAAATGGGCCATGGTTGGATCTTCCAGCAGGACAATGATCCAAAACCTACATCAAAATCAACACAGGGAGGTAGCACAACGTATTGACTAAAAGGGTGCCAATAATTGTTGCACACCTATATTTAACAAATATATTTTTTGATAAACCTGTGTTGTGTTTGATATCCATGAAAGCAGATTATTTTTTATTTTATTTTTTTTAACAAAAGATCAAAAGGTTCAACAATAAAGACAATTTTTCAGTGCCAATATTAGTGAAGGGCACTGTAAGTGTAACAAAAAATACCAGTATTACATTTTGCCATTGCCATCTAATATTTTTATTTAATTTCATCAGCAGCTCAACTAGTTTCCTATCAAAAATGGTTTCAAAGGGAAAAAGGATATAGAAATATATGTAGAACTTTTATTATATTACAAATGTATGAAAATACAAATGAACCTTTTTTGTTATTGTATCACACTTTATTGTGTCCTCCAGTTTGAGCGTTCAACATTTCAATTATTTGATACCTCTCCCCCACAGTTATATAGGCTGAGAGAGAGTACAGAGTAGAGTTGCATTTAGCAGCATGTCATAACAACAAGCTTCATGCTTTGTTGCTGCTTTCCCACACAGCTGTTTTTTTTGTTTTGTTTTGTTTTGTTTTGTTTTGGTTTTGTTTTGTTTTTAAACACAGCTCTGTCCTTGTAACTTTTTTTTCAATTTAATTCCTAAATTAATTCACATTTTACCTGAAATTCAAAACTGGAATCACCAAATGCTAATGTTTAGGGGTGGGGAAACATGGCTACAATCTTATTTCACCATAATGATACATTTTCTCAGGTATGTTTATCAGTAGTATTGAAGTAAGAAATACTACGGAAATAAAGCAATTAAATGTAAAATAAAATAGACTTCACTATATGACATATACAGTGATTCTTATTAAATTTTCAAGTCGTTCAGTCAAATGAGTGAGTGAGTGATTTCTCTTTGTCTTTTGTTGTTTGATTAACATTAATGGCACAGACAGTAGTGGGATTATAAGGCTGCTGTCACTTTGATACCTAATGCACAGATCCAATATACTGTATTGACACACCTCCAATTTTTCCCCAGCTGTTTAGATATACTTACGACATAACTGACTGTGTTTGCATGAATACTCGGCCAGACCTGCATTTTGACATGATGTGTGTGTGTGTGTGTGTGTGTGTGTGTGTGTGTGTGTGTGTGTGTGTACTTATTTGACCGTCCAAGCATAACAATCCACAGAACAGAACGTCTGGGTTACACATGTAACCCTGTTCCCTGAGAAGGAAACGACACGCTGTGGGACATGCCCTTGCGCATGACCGGTATCTGAATTCTGTGTGGAAAAATACACTGCACACATTCATTTGTTCTATGCCAGACACATTCATTCGGTATTAAAGTTTGGACTTAGGGCCAGCTCATATATGGTTCTCGGAGAAAAAATCTCTGCTGGACGGCACTCCCATTCCCATAAATGGAGTTTACCATTCACAGGGATCTATTGTCTCAAGCCACAGGGTTGATTTATTACCCTTGGTCGGAACCATGGAAATTGTGAGTCTGGCCTCTGAGGGGCACCAGCTCATAGATTCAGAAAGGCCCCTGTAAATAAAAAGAACATTATAAACTTAAATAAATAAGTAAATAACTCTGGGTCAAAAAAACATTAAAAAATTTAAATAAAAATCTATAAAAAATATAGAACAAATATAAAACATTGCAAAGCGATAAAAATAAAAATAATATAAACATAGTACAAACTATATATCTAAAACTGATTTTTTAGTTTTCTTAGGAAACTAAACATCTGGGTTACATATGTAACCCTGTTCCCTGAAAAGGGAACGAGACGTTGCGTAAGCTTTAAACTGTGGGAAGCACCTTCGCACGTGACCGGTATCTGAAGCTTGTGTAACATCATGCCTATTTATAGGCCAGCCGTGATCAGATTATGTGGTAATTAAACGTGTCACGTGATATAAAAACAGCATCTGTGAATCACGCTGACAGCCTATATTATCTGAAGCGAAGATGCAATTCACAGGCATGCCCCAGTATAACAGCCACGCAAAGTCTTTTTCCCTTCTCAGGGAAAAGGGGTAACACAGATGTTCCCTTTCAAAGGGAACTCAACGTTGCATGAGCTCTGCGCTGTGGGAACGAGAATACCCACTCCGTCATACTTAGAGCATGGCCTGTTCAAAAGTTCAGAGCCTGAGGGTCACTGCAAGACACTCGAGCCTGAGTTGGAACATATATCCAGGTTGTAATATCAAATGAATGTGTGCAACATAGACCACCCCGCCGCAGCACAAACATCCTGTAAGGGTACCCCTTTGGACAAAGCCTTTCAGGAGGCAACCCCCCTAGTGGAATGAGCCGTTATACCCAGATGCGTAGTGAGACTGCATGCCTCACAAGTGATAGAGATTGCTTTACACTATCCAAATAGAGATGCGCTGCTTCGACACAAGATCACCCCTACTGTCGCTGCCAAAGCAGACTAGCAGCTTCTCCAACTTAGACACTACTGGCCAGGGCAGTGGACGTAAGTACAGACAGTCCTTGGTTGACACAGTAGGTGCAATTTCTCTTGTTCTGGTGTGAGGAACGGAGGAGAGCAGAAAGCCTGCAACACTACTGGCTGGGCAGCAGACGTAGGCACTTCAGGAATATAATCTGGCCTAGGATAGAGGAAGGCCTTGGCTAATACAGGGGCAAAGTCATTTCAGGAAGGGGCAAGAGAGAGAGCTTGTAGATCTCCCACTCGCTTGAGCGATGTAAGGACCTCAGTTGTGAGACCAAAATCAATGAGCTCGTGCCCCTCAGGGGCCAGACCCACAGTTTCCATAATTCTGGCCAAAGGTGATAAATCAGCCCTCTGGCCTGAAACAGTAGATCCCTGTGGACAGGAATCTCCCAAGGAGTGCCCTCTCGCAGGGTTATTATCTCTGAGAACCATATTTGAGCTGACCAATAAGGTCGTAGACGTAGACGGTCTTGGCGAACTCTCACTAGAACTTGTGGGAGCAGAGCTATCGGGGAAAAGCATACAGATGTGACCTCAGCCACATGTGCACCATGACGTCCAGCCTCAATGGTGCGGGAGGAGTGAGGGCGAACCACAGTGGGCAGTGTGTTGTCTCCTCAGAGGCGAACACATAAACTTCTGCTTTGGCCAAACCTCCACCATATGGACTCCACCACTTGAGGATGGAGCCTCCAGC
This sequence comes from Ictalurus furcatus, assembly GCF_023375685.1. NCBI lineage: Eukaryota > Metazoa > Chordata > Actinopteri > Siluriformes > Ictaluridae > Ictalurus > Ictalurus furcatus. The sequence continues at coordinate 26,040,997 of NC_071258.1, forward strand.
CCCTGGGCCTCAGCCCGTGCCTCAACAGGATGTCTGCCCCCACATTCTGGTTGCCCGGAATGTACATTGCACTCACTTACAAGAATTTTTTATCTACCCAGAGAAGAATTAGTTGCACCTACCTGAACAGGGGGCGTGAACATAACCCTCCCTGGTGGTTGATATATGAAACCACCGCTGTATTGTCTGTCACAACTAACACATCACCTTCTGTCCCTCCCTTGCACTAACGCTGGCCTGGGCTCCACTCATGGATGCCCAGACAAACTCAACACGATAGGGCTGAATGCCGCCGTCTGTCAAGCTCACTCAGCAGGGCTGCTTTGTAGGCCTGCAACACTGCCATTGTATGCAGTGACCCACAAGCAAGACCCACTGCTGCATAGGCCTTGCCCAACAACGCTGAGGTGGCCTTACATGGCTTGGATAGCAAAGCAGACCCCTCTAAATTACCTGCTGTCAATGGAGAGAGGTAGCTCGCAAGCACCTCCTTCACCTTCAGTACAGCTAAATAGCCGTGCCATTCATTCCCCAAGATGTCCGAATACTCTGCCATCGCAGGGTTATAAATATGGCTTATATATGGTTTTCCCCAGAAGCGTGATATTTTGTCATGCACTTCTGGATAAAAGGGGAGTTTTCTCAGTGTGAGGGAGATGTATTTTCACTGGGGAGAAAAAAGCTCATCCAGCCTTAGTAGTCACTTCAAGCAGCTCTTTCTATGTTTGAGAGGTGCTCTATGTTTTGGCACATCCGTCTGACTCCTCAGAATGGGATAGGAAATTTGCATTTTATTTTTTTGGCTTTCCATAGAGGAAAGAGGAGACGCGATGCGAGCTCCAAAATCCAGCAGAGAGCCAGACCCTGAAAACAGAGCAAGCGACACAGCAGCACTCGGCTCCGGCTCCTCTTCCAGAACCATATGAGATCCAGGACCTGAACAGGCTGGTTTCTTCAACAGCGGCCGGCCCAGATCCACAAGGCTCTGAAATCCTATTCCCATCCACCGAGAAGAGAACGTACCACGAGCAGAGATGCCTAATTGTAAGTCATTCACAATGCGCAGTCAGACCTCTCGAGGGCTGCCCTGGTGTGCTTCACCCCTAGACACTTCACACAGAAAGTGTGTCTCCCTCCCATGATGAAACAGGAGCAAGCATTACAAAAACGACCAACATGCACCGTCACTGAAGATAATAAGGCTGACGGCGCGGTTCACACGTGCCATTTTTATACCACATGACACGCTTAATTGCTGTGTCACCTGATCACCTGACCTTTAAATAGGCATGATGTTACACAAGCTTCAGATACTGGTTACACACGAGGGCGTTTCCCACAGTGTAAAGCTCCAGCAATGTTGAGTTCCCTTTGAAAGGGAGCCCACATTATAAGGCCAGCACTCATCACCTCCCTTTAAGTATTGATTCTACAAATACTGCTTACAGGCCTTGGCTAGTGTAAATGCTGCCACTATGTCCTCCATATCTAAATAACAGCATTTGGTTGTTTATTGTTATACTTAAACAAACAATATTCATTATCTGATCCACTTACCACTGTCTTGAAAAAAGAAAGCTTTTTTCCTCATTCTCTTTTTATCTTTCTTTTTTCACTTTCTGATGGAAAAGTCATCTTAATTTTCCTTCATTGATGTTGTTTTCTGAAAATATTACCACCATAAAGTCGACAAGAATGACATGGGGCCACTTTCAGTAGGTTTCCAGATATCATGTCATCGTAAGTTGTCCATTGTCACTGTGGTTGCCACATTTTGAGACACTGCAGTGGAGTAAAGTTTGTCAGCCCTTGGGGGCCCCCTAACAGCTTGGGGCCCCAAGCAGTTGCTTGCCTTGCCTGTTCACAAGCTGTGCCCCTGCTTGTTAAATAAATTTTCTGTTATTTATTTTTATCTTTCTTTTCTTGTTCCATATGATCCACTCATGTTCGACTCGACTGTACTTGGAAATATTTCAGAGTCAAAAATGTCTGAGTCTGCGTCAAGTTCGAGTACAAATTTACCCGCATGCATGGCAAGTCCAAGTTCATTCATAATTGGACTTGAGTCCGAATCCAGGATCGAGTATGCCAACTCTAATAATTTCTTGCTCTTCAACTGGAACTATGCACACCTGCTTTTTTCCATGTTAAACTCTATTGGCTGCTGCAAACGTCTTTTTTTTTTTTTTGCATGTGCACACTGAGTAAACCTTGATTCAGGTTTAAAACCTGGGTTGACTGCGAAAGTTGATAACCAGCATCATGAAACCTGTTAACCTTAATTAATCCAGGTTGGGTTTGTTTGGTTTTGTCAACTAAAAACTTACTCTGCAGCTTAGACTTTGTTCACTTTCTTCATGAAACAGGCCTCTGGTGGTTCTCCTCTGAGTCTTATAAACATAGCTAAATATGTAACAATCGTTGTATTTCCATTCTGTCTGCACCATTGTGGTGGTTTCTTTTGGAATTAGTGGAGACTGTACATCATAGTTATCATTAGGGTTTGTAACGTCATGTCATGATGGCATACCTTGCAAGACAAGAGCAGACAACCCTCATAAATAGTGATTATACCTTACTTTACCATCCATCCATTTTCTGTACTGCTTATCCTACACAGGGTCGCAGGTAGCAATGAGCCTATCCCAGAGGACTCGGCGCACAAGGCAGGGGACATCCTGGATATGGTGCCAACCTATCACAGGGCATGTTCACACACACCCATTCACATACTGCAGACAATTTAGAGATTCCAATCAGCCTATAATGCATGTCTTTGGACTAGGGGAGGAAACCGGAGTACCCAAGGTACTCGGAGAGGACATGCAAGCTCTGCGCACATAGGACAGAGGTGGGAATCAAACTCCCAACCCTAGAGGTGTGAGGATAAGAATCAACTGCATTCAAGTATGCCTATGCAATCACTTTCTCTGTGCAATGGGCTAACCTTTCTTTAGGTCCTTTATGATAGTCCCCAAAGCACATAAATAGCTGGTCGGCAGCCCTACTGCTGGAGGTCACTTCCACATAGCACTTGAGAGCCCTCACATGGCACAGGGCAGGACTTGGGACATTTTCTTCGGCAGGAACAGATGTACTGATAGATTTATTGAGACATTCCACACTCTTCAGAAAAGTTTAGAAAAGTTTATGTGCTGTGTAAGAAAAACTATTAACCAGGCCCCAGGGTGCAGGTAATGTTTTCATGTACATATTCAAGGTAAATCTCAGGTGATTTCTGAAACAACAACAAAAATAATAATAAAAAATTGTTCACAGTGCAAGATAAGGGGTTTATGCACAGTGTTCCTTTTCAAAGGGAACTTCGACGTTGCGTTTAGCATAACAGTATGGGGGAGCGCCTTGCGCACGTGACCGGTATCTGAAGCTTGTGTAAAATCATGCCTCTACTTATAGGCCTGCCATGATCAGGTGACGTGGCAATTAAGCGCGTCGCATGATATATATATGGCACCTGTGAACCATGCCGCCAGCCTTATTATCTTCAGCAAGACTGCATTATTGTTGATTGTGTGACAAAAGAAAAAGAAACACTTAATTTGTACTCTATATTTCTCAATATCTCTCAACTTTTCTATCCCTTTTTTAGAAAAAGAAAAGAAAAGAGAGTGAAAGAATGAGCGAGAGGGATTTCAGGAAGTGTGTTACGCCTTGCTCCCATTTCATCATGGTAGGAGACGGACATGCTTTCTGTGTGAAGTGTTTGGGCGTAGAGCATGCTACAGCAGCCCTCGAGGGGTCTGACTGTCTGCGCATTGTGAATGTTTCACGATTAGGCAACTACGCTCTCAGCTCGCTCTCTTCTCGTCCGAAGGGAGTTGGGTTTCAGAGCCTTGTGGATCTGGGCCGGCCACTGCCGAGGCAGCCAGCCGGCTCAGGTCCTGGGGTTCTTGTATGGATTTGGAAGAGGAGCCAGAGATGAGCGCTGCTCTATCTCTTGCTCTGTCTTCCGGGTCCGGCTCTCCGCCTGACTTTAGAGCTCGCGTCGCGACTCCTCCTTCCCCTATGGAAAGCCAAAACACCCTCACTGACTCAGAGGAGTCGGTAGAGGGTGCCATTGCACCAAAAACCGACAGCGGCTCTCAAGCATATAAAGAGCTGATTGAGGTGATCAAAAGTTCAAAAGTTGAATATAGACTGGCCCTGGGAAGAGGAAGTGGCTCGTAACAGGCTGGATGACTGCTTCCTCTCCAGTGAAAATAAATATAAAGCTCCCTCACACTGCAGAAAACTCCCCTTTTTTCCAGAAGTGCATGAAGAGATATCACGCTTCTGGAGAAAACCATACACTAGCCATGTTTATAACCCTGCAACGTCTGATTACTCAGCCATCATGGGGAGTGAGCAGGATGGCTATGTAGCGATGCCAAAGGTGGAGGAGGCACTTGCGAGCCACCTCTCTCCATCAACGGCAGGTAATTTAGGGAGGCCAACTTTACCTCCGAAGCCATGTAAAGCCACTTCAGCATTGGTGGGCAAAGCCTATGCAGCAGCGGGTCTTGCTTGTGGGTCCCTGCATACAATGGCAATGTTGCAGGCCTACCAAGCAGACCTGCTGAGTGAGCTAGATACTGGTGAGGGAATTGGGTCCAAGGCAGTGGCAGAGCTGTGCCGCACCACAGATTTATCTCTCCGGCGACCAAACAAACGGCCCGCCATATCAGCCGTTCATTGGGTAGCCTGGTTGTGGCGGAGAGGCACCTATGGCTCAACCTCTCAGGGATGGGGGACAAAGATAAGGTCTCCTTGCTGAACTCCCCTGTTAAACCTTCTGACCTGTTTGGCAGCATGGTCAATGCCATCGCCGACAGGTTTCCCGAGGCAATACAGCAAATGGCGGCATTCAGCCAGTTCCTTCCCTGTCGTGTAGAGTTCGCACGGGCCTCCATGAGTGGAGCCCGGGCCAGCGCTGGTGCGAGGGAGACGCAGAAGACGAGTGTGGCAGCCACCTCCCCTGCAGAAAGCCAGGGGGACCGGACGGACACAGCCACAGCCTGCTAAGAGGCCTGATCTAAGAATGATCATAAAAGCAAAGCAGGCAAGGAAGGAACGGTCCTGATGGGCCACGGAGGGATGTATCAGGGGATGTTGAGGCTGCTAGGGCAACTAGCCCCCAGTGCTACTGTAGGGTCTGCCCTGGCCAAGGCCATCCCACATTTTCAGTCTTCTCTGTTCAGCGAGCTGTCACAGGGCGATGGAAATCTGATGCTTTCCCTCCAACGAAATGTGGAAAGGCTAACATAACTGAAGACCAATTGGCAGCGTGGAAACTACTGCCAAATGTGTCCCCATGGGTTCTGTCTACCATAGAAAAGGGTTACCGCGTCCAGTTCAGTGCTCGACCCCCCTGGTTCAGAGGTGTGCTCACCACAGTTGTCAGCACAGAGCAGAGCCCAATGTTAGCGCAGGAAATAAGTTCCCTTTTGGACAAAGGGGCCATAGAACATGTACCCCGTTCCCTAAGGGAGGGAGGTTTTTACAGCCGTTATTTCCTGGTCCGCAAAAAAAGATGGGACTAGCTGTCATACACTAGCTGTGTTTATAACACCGCAACGTCTGATTACTCAGCTGTCATGGGGAGTGAGCAGCACAGCTATTTAGCGATGTAGGTGGAGGAGGCGTCTTTCTCGCCATCAATGGCAGGTAATTTAGGGAGGCCAACTTTACCTTCCAAGCCATGTAAGGCCACCTCGGTGTTGGTGGGCAAAGATTATGTGGCAGCGGGTCTTGCTTGTGGGTCACTGGATATAAGGGCAGTGTTGCAGGCATACCAAGCAGACCTGCTGAGTGAGCTCAATACTGGGGAGGGAACTGGGCCTGAGGCAATGGCAGAGCTGCACCGCACCACAGATTTATCTCTCCGGGCGACCAAACAAACGGCCCGTCATATCGGCCGGTCAATGGGTAGCTTGGTTGTGGTGGAGAGGCACCTATGGCTCACCCTCTCAGGGATGGGGGACTAAGATAAGGTCTCCTTGCTGGACACCCCTGTTAAACCTTCCAGCCTGTTAATGCCATCGCCGACAGGTTTCGTGAGGCAAAACAGCAAATGGCGGCATTCAGCCAGTTCGCGCTAGTGCGAGGGAGGCACAGAAGGTGAGTGTGGCAGCCCGCCTCCCCCCACGGAGAGCCGGGGGACCTGGCGGCCACAGCCGCAGCCTGCTAACAGGCCTGATCTTAGAATGATCATAAAAGCAAAGCAGGAAAAGAAGGAACGTTCCTGATGGGCCACGGAGGGGCGTATCAGGGGACATGAGGTTGATAGAGCAGATAGCCCCCAGTGCTACTGTAGGGCCTACCCTAGCCAAGGCTATCCCACGTTTTCAGCCTTCTCTGGTCAACGAGCTGTCACAGGGCAACGGAAATCTGATACTTTCTCTTCAACAGGATTTGGCGAAGCAAACGTCACTGAAAGACCATCTGGCAGCGTGGAAGCTATTGCCAAATGTGTCTCCATGGGTTCTGTCTACCATAGAAAAGGGTTACCGGGTCCAGTTCAGAGCTTGACCCCTCCGGTTCAGAGGTGTGCTCACCACAGTAGTCAGCACAGAGCAGAGCCAGAACGTTAGCGCAGGAAGTCAGTTTCCTTTTGGACAAAGGGGCCAAAGAACATGTACCCAATTCCCTAAGGGAGGGAGGTTTCTACAGCCGTTATTTCCTGGCCCGCAAAAAAGATGGGAGTATGCGGCCAATTTTAGATCTGCGTCATCTGAACCGTACTCTTCGGACATACAGGTTCAAGATGCTGACGCTCAAACTTATCGTGCCACAGATTCAGTCCGAGGACTGGTTTGTGACGATAGATCTGAAAGATGCATATTTCCACATAGGAATATCGCCCAGTCACAGGAAGTTCCTGAGGTTTGTGTTTGGAGAAAACACTTAGCAATTTCGGGTTCTTCCCTTTGGGCTAGCTTTATCCCCTCGCACCTTCACAAAGTGCATGGATGCTGCTCTGGCTCCCTTGCGACTCCAGGGCATCCGTGTACTAAACTACCTGGACGACTGGTTAATTCTAGCATGATCCAGGGAACAGGCGGTTCAACATCGAGATGTTGTTCTTGCCCCATGAGGAGCTTGGGGCTCAGGTTGAACCTCAAGAAAAGTATGCTTTCTCCAGTGCAGAGGACAACTTTTCTATGGGTTATATGGGATTCTACTACGATGAGGGCGTTTCTATCCCCAACACGCGTACAATCGATCCTATCAACTTTGAGCAAGATAAAGCTAGGTCTGGGCATCCCCTCCAGCCTTTACGAGAGGCTGTTGGGCCTTATGGCAGCAGCAGCCAATGTCATACCGTTGGGCCTATTGCACATGAGACCGTTTCAGTGGTGGCTGGAAAGTCAGGGGTTTCATCCGAGGATGAAAACTCCGAGAGTAATCAGTGTCACACGGCAATGCCTACGTGCTCTGAGTATTTGGAGGTGCCCGCAGTTCCTAACCTCGGGTCACACTCTAGGGGCGTCCCCTTACCGCAAGACGGTAATGACAGACGCGTCCCTCACGGGTTGGGGCTTTTTGTCTTGTGGTGTGAGGAACGTCAGCTAGACCCAGTGAACTGTGCAATAGCTACAGTCCTGGAGTTCTTACAAGAACGTTTCTCAGCAGGGTTGGCTCCTTCTACAATCAGGGTTTACATAGCCCCCATTTCGGCCAGCCACACCCCTGTTGATGGAGCCTCTGTGGGGCAACATCCTCTAACTTCGAGGTTCATGCATGGTGTCAGATGGCTGAGGCCCATCTGCAGGCCACGAATACCTTCCTGGGACCTTGCTGTGGTCTTGGAAGGTCTGTCAGGGGCCCCATTTGAGCCCTTAGAGTCAGCCTCTGAGAAGCCTCTGACTCTAAAGGTAGCTCTTCTACTGGCCCTGACATCTCTCAAGCAAGTGGGAGATCTACAAGCTCTCTCTGTTGCCCCCTCCTGCCTTGACTTTGCCCTTGGATTAGCCAAGGCCTTCCTGTATCCTTGGCCAGATTATATTCCTAAAGTGCCTACATCGGCTGCCCACCCTGTGGTTTTGCAGGCCTTCTGCCCTCCTCCGTTCCTCACACCGGAACAGGAGAGGATGAACCTGCTGTGTCCAGTAAGGGCTCTCTGTACTTACGTCCACCGCTCCGGCCAGTGGCGTAAGTCGGAGCAGCTGCTGGTCTGCTTTGGTGGTGACAGTAAAGGTGATGCTGTGTCAAAGCAGCACATCTCTAACTCGATAGTGGAAGCAATCTCTATGGCTTACGAGGCGTGCGGTCTCGCCACGCCTCTGGGCATAAGAGCTCATTCCACTATGGCGGTCGCCTCCTCGAAGGCTTTGTCCAAAGGGGTATCCTTGCAGCTGCCACACACATTCATTCGTTATTACAGCCTGGATATTCATTCCACCCCGGGCTCGAGTGTCTTGCAGTGACCCTCGGGCTTGGGTATTTTTGAACAGGCCGTACCCCACCTATGATGGAGTGGGTATTCCCGTTCCCATACTGTTATGCTAAATGCAACATCGAAGTTCCCTTTGAAAGGGAACGTCAGGGTTATGCATGTAACCCTGTTCCCTGAGAAGGGAACGAGACGTTGCATAGCATTGTCATACCAGGGCAGGCCTGTGAATTGCGTCTTCGCTTCAGATAATAGAGGCTGGCGGCGTGGTTCACAGGTGCCATATATATATCACGCAACGCGCTTAATTGCCACTTCACCTGATCATGGCAGGCCTATAAGTAGAGGCATGATTTTACACAAGCTTCAGATACCGGTCACGCGCGCAAGACACTCCCCCATACTGTTATGCTAAATGCAACGTCTCGTTCCCTTCTCAGGGAACAGGGTTACATGCGTAACCCCGACGTTTCACACAATGGTGAGAAAACATTCACAAAAGCATCCACTTGCATACAACAAATAAAGAGAATGTGCACTAATAAGATTGTCTCAGACCCCTTTTGAACATTCCAGGATGCTGGGGTCACTCGCAGGTACCAGACAAATAATTTCAAGGTGTGTGGGCTACTGTACCAATTGTACAAGAAATAATATCTCACAGTTTACTTGGGAACGTTTGGTGATCACCCAGGACAATATTTGTATTGTGGGATAGAGACGTCTGGACTAAACTTCGCAGACTGTTGGAAAGGTCAAGACAACCATTATTCAATGCTAACCTTCACAAAGTGGATGTTTATGATAATCAAATCAGTGTGTTAATGTGTTAATTTGCTAGTGAGCTGCCAGTGAGACAGTATGTACTAGTAAAATTAATAAAGAGTTCCCTTGTAGCAAAGTGCTTTTGTTTGACCCAGTTTAATCCCTTCTTTCTCCCATCCTTTCTCCCTAAAATGCCATTTTTGAAGTGTCCAATGCAAACAAATCAAGTGCGTTCAGTTGAAAGCAAATAATAAAAGGGAAAAATGGCATATTGCAAGATGGCAATGGCAGTGGGAGATAAAATGCATAAAATACAATGCAGTGTGACATCTCTTCAGATTCTCTACATCATTGTCTGGCTTTGTAGGGGAAGTTGACACTAGTTAGATTAGACAGATCCCTTAGGGTTTGATACAAACCCATCACACCTTCTCTCACACCTGAGTAGTTCAGAGGTCTCAACCTGTCATATATCATCACCGTCACAGCCAGAGAAGATACTAGCAGACCTCAAGAGATCCTAAATGAGTTAAAGACACCTGTTCCTTTCACTCTGTGTCTGAAAAACCAGGACCATTCCTGAGGACTTACTCAAGCAAGATTCAGAACTCCTCTTAAAAGTGTTTAACTCTTTTCTGACACATTGTAAATTTAAAATAAGAAGTGGATAAATGTGAGCAGTGAAGTTTATGTGCATGTTTTCTCTGTGTCTACATGGGCTTCCTTTGGGCCTTCCATTTCTTTCCACATCCCAAAAATATAGGTGGACTGGCAATACTAAATTCCTAAATTACACTAAAATCATGAAGCTGATTTCTGAGCATGGGAAAGGCATTAGGGCTACTATTTAGCAATTTTAAACAATCACTATGGTTTATAATGAGCAACACTCAGACTGGTCATTTTTAAATAGTGTTACATTTGTATTGCTATGAAACATGACAATGTGCCATGGAGCAACGGTCCTGTGTGGGACACCCCTTACTGAAAAGCTTCAATTTTTCATGACACATATTCAAGGAGTTCGAAAGATTCCTTTGAAATTCTGGTCCAGGTTGACTTGATTACAACACAAACTTGCTGCAGATTTGTCTGCTCTAATGGATTCAGATCTGGTGGATGGGGAGATCATTGAAGTACACTGAACTCATTGTCATTTGCATGGAACTAGTTTGAGATGACTTTTCTTGGTTACACGGCACATATTCATGCTGGAAGTATCTATTATAGGATGGGTAAAATGTGGCTGTAAAGGGGTGCACACTGTCAAACAGTTTGATTGGCATAAAGGGGCCAAATTCAGATTCACCAGACCAGGTGATGTTTCTCCAATTTTTAACTCTCCTGTTTCAGTCAGCCTGTCCCAACTGTAGCCTTCTTTTTCTTGACTTACAGAAGTGAAACCTGATTTGTCCATTGTGTTCTGCATTTTGTGATGTTTTCTCTGCTCATAACACTTGTAAAGAGTGCTTATATGAGTTACTGTAGCCTTCTAATCAGAAGAACGTCTGGCTATTCAGATGTCTCTCATTAAGAAGGCAATAACTGCTTACTGGATTTATTTTGTTTTGTTTTGTTTTTCACATCATTCTGTGTAAACACTATAGACTGTTGTGCATAAACATCCCATGATATGAGCAGTTTTTGAATTACACAAACCAGCCTGTCTGGCACCAAAAACCATGTCACAGTCAAAGTCACAGTGATCACTTTTTTCTTGATACAAATGTGAATTTGTATGTTGATGTGAATATTTGTATCTGGATGATTTTATGCATTACACTACTGTCACATGATTGGCTGATTATATAACTGCATGAATGTGCAGTTAATAAAGTGGCTGGTGAGTAAATGTCAGTCCAACAGTATTGCCTGAACTTAAAAGGTCACCCTAAAGTTCATGATTATGCCTACAATCAAGATTATGATTACTGAGAGAGATAATGCTGACTTGAGAAGGGGAAATACAATAACAGTCATTTCAGTAATGACTGCCAATATTTAGAAGACTGGTGAGGAAAAATTAACTCTACCTCACATCATCTGAGCTCTCTCTTTCTCTGACCTTTGGGGAAAATGACTGCCACCTGAGTAAACACTGAAGTGAAGAGAATCAATAGCTTTCATGAGCAAGCAGTTTGGTCTCTGATGATTGTTTAAAGCAGTGACCTTATGAGAGCATTGCAGTGAATTGTGTTAAGTCATTATAAAGCTTTCTCATAAGTCTCCTGGGTACACAACGCTTGTAATCACAAATTGAATTACTGCATATGAGTAGGTGCTAGGGATATCCTAGAGACGACGTTGAATCTTGTATAAACACTCATCCAATTGGAAATGGACTTCAAGAGTGCTTTTATGGAGTTGGGTATGTTGTGTATGAATCAGATTAAAATCCATTGTAACTTTAGACCTTTCACACAGATAAATCTTTCACGATGATGTAAAGTGATAGCACTCCAACAGTTGTGTCTAGAGAGAAGAGAAGTAAAGGTGGGACGAGAATAGGGTGGTGTGATTTTGTATGTACATATAATCAGGTAAGATGATGAGGCTTAGAGATGGATATGCGGGAGGCAGCTTTCAAAATGAGAGGAACACAGAAGCCAATGGATGTCAAGGACTTCATGACAATTTTCAGTCTTCGCAGCGATTCAAGTCATAGTCCTGTGTATTTTTTTTTTTTTTTTTTTACATGAGCGAGAGTGCAACAGAGAGATAAATAGAAAGAATAACTTAATTATTGTTTTGTGAATTTCTTCTCTGAGCTCTACTTAAAGGCCTCAAATTTAATACAACAGCTACCTTTACTAGACGGTCAGTGTCTGAAGTTTATAGTGTCTCGCACTGGAGATAAAACTGAGACAAATGTAGCTAACTAAGGAAAGTTTATAGCTTTCATTTGGTATCAAATTGCATGAATACATTTTTCAGTAAGCCTCATAATCATAATATACATCATAACCTCAATCCTTGTTGAGATGCTTGTGTAGTTTTGGACAGACTGTGAGCTACGAAAATTTTCAAAAGGAAAAAAAAGTATGCTGATGGAAATTGTTGGCTTTTTTTTTTTTTTTTTTTTTTTACACATATTTGGACAAGCTTTAATCATCTTTGAAACAGTGCCTATTAATGAAGTGTACAATCATCTATCCATCCATCCATCCATCTTCTATACCACTTACCCTTCCTTCAGGGTCACGGTCAGGTGGAAACCTGGAGCCTATCCCAGGGAGCATAGGGCACAAGGCAGGGTACACCCTGGACAGGGTGCCAATCCATCGCAGGGCAAACTCACATACACATTCACACACCCATTCATACACTACGGACACTTTGGACATGCCAATCAGCCAACCACGCATGTCTTTGGACTGGGGGAGGAAACCAGAGTACCCGGAGGAAACCCTTGCAGCACGGGGAGAACATGCAAACTTCACACACACAGGGCCACGGTGGGAATCAAACCCCCGACCCTGGAGGTGTGAGGCGAACGTGCTAACCACTAAGCCACTGTGCGCCCACGATCATCTATTCAACAGAAATATCAATAGATGTGATATTCTTCTGTGGAAAAAGTAAGTATACTCTTGGCCTCAGAAGCTAGAATTGCCCACTTTAGCAGAAATAACTTCTTGTAGACATTTTGCATAATTTTTCACCAATCTTTCTGGAATTTTTGACCACTCTTCCATGCAATATTCTTTCAGTTGCAAGATGTTTGAAGGTTTTCTTGCATGTACTGCCTGTTTCAAATCTCCCACAGCATTTCAATGGGATTCAAATCAGGCTTTGACTAGGCCTTTTGACCATAACCCTCCATTTTGCTAGTGTGCTTAGTGTGTGTTTTTGCTAACGTGCTTACACAAAATTAATGGTGTGCTACGTAAATTTCATTTAAAAATTAACCCAATATTTGGAAATATTGTGCATATTTCATCTTTAAAATAATGTCTCATTATTGTAAAAAATCTTGTATATTCGACCAATAAAATTGACCAATAAAATTGTGTTCAAAACTGAACAATTTGACCAACGTTTTTGGCAGACGGCACCTCTCAGATTGAATTGTTGCTTGAAGGTAAGCCTTAATATTATTTATATAATACTTATATAACGCTTGTATTTTTTGTAAACCTGTAAATTTGATTCCTATAATACGAGTTACATCAAAACTTGTACAGGCCTTGCGTATTATCTCATGCATCTCAGCTGGCTTCACCTACATTTTCTGTTATCTAAATTCATCGGTTGCAAAGCTACTTATAATTCATCAGCTGTCATAAAATTTAAAACTGTAACCGAAGAAAAGCTTGCATTTGTAATTAAATATGCTTAATTAAATGTAATTAATACATTATGAGAAAGTGAGCAGCTGATGCAATGTCTTGATTAACAGTGGGATATAGGCTTTCCTAAGCAGATTAACACTATCATTATGCTAAACTGTAGATTTGGCTTATAGCTTCTGCAAATTGTTTGTGCTGACCTAAACAGAGAGCGAGTCCACTGACTAAAATGAAACCATAGGCCTCTATTGGATCATTCATTTTTGCCAAGGTAGGTGCCATTATTTCTGACTCTGAATTAAGAGAGCCTTGTAATGAAGTTTGTGTATATCACACAGATTGTTTTAATACGTTTAAACATTTTATGTTGTATATTATGGAATTAAATTTGTAAATAAGTATTGAACGTAACGTTTCAAGAAATGAACAAAAATATGCAATGAGAAAGAAGAAAAACACTCTGAAGCTGAAAACAATGAACTTGAATGGCAAACGTAAACTTGCTAAGAGTAAACAAAAAGTTTGAAAGCGTAAATGAAAACTCAGGCAGTGCATTCATAAATTATGATTAGCAAAAGCAAAGATTAGAAAACTGTTAAAAAGAATGGCACAATTTGTTTGATGGCCATGTTAAATTTTTGCCATTGAGTTCACTGTTTTCAGTTTCAGAGTGTTCCTCTTCCGTCTCACTTTATATTTTTGTTTGTTACATTCAATACTTTTGGCACGAATTTAATTCCATAGTATTTTAACCTAACTTACACATGCAATTGAAATAATTAAAACTGGTAATATTTCATTTAAACTTTAATTTTTAAACTTAAAATTTAAACTTAAACTTAAATTTAATAATTATTTTTCTTTCAGGTTTGCATGCATATGTTTTGTGTTGCAACCTTGATTTCGTTTAGTATTTAAACTAATGTTTTAATAGTGTTATCCCTGTGCTATGAAGACCAGAGCCAAGACGTTTCACAATCAGTCCTTAGGAAATTAGCCTTGCTACTGTTAAAACTGGAGAGTGTATATAATGTCTCTAGTAGATGTGCTGATGACATGGAAGTTAATTACTTGTTTGCCATCAGTCTGAGGTGTGTGAAACTTTGGTTATTCTGGCTATATATTTTGGCTGTTATTGAAAATCGACATTATCAGTTTGTACCTATTCTTCAAACATTGCAGCAAGTCTTAAATAGCAAACAAGTTAATTTGGAAAGGTTTCAAAATGTGCAAGTGTCCCATCACAGTTTGAGTCATAATTTAATTGCCGGTATTTCCAGGAAAATAAATTCTTTGATGAACTGAAAATATCTTTGATCTTATATGTGGATGAGGTTGGAACTTCCAAGAAAAAACATAAAATCACAGTTTTGGCAAATACTAGGTTTTGGCAAATATTCCCCCAGAATTACAGTCTGCTCTACAGCAATACATCTGTCTGTCCTCAGCAAAGCTGATGATGTAAGAAAGTTTGAATATGAGGAAATTTTGGAACCTCTTTAGAATGATATTTGTGTCTTGGAAGAGGAAGGGATTTTCATAGCTAGGATTGGGGAAAACTATTAAAGGGACTGTGCTCTGCGTTGTAGCTGATAACCTCGGTGCCCATGCACCGAGTGGCAGTGGCTTAGCTGAAAGTTTTAATAGGGATTATATGTGTAGGTTCTGTCTTGGCAAATATGCTGATTTCCAGCAAAATGAAGTGAGATCACTGACTTTTCCACCATGAACAAAGAAAGCCTATGCCACCTATGTTCAGACTGTAAAGGAGAACCCTACACTGAACCATTGCTTTGGTGTCAAAAAGGTTTGTCCATTGTTGGAAAAACTAAAGCAATTGCACTTTACTACTGCTTATTTGAAGGTGTCATTCCATTAGCGGTAGCAACCTCCCTCTCTGTTCCAAATAAGAAGAAATATTTCACTTTAAATGAACTCTATGATGTAATTGCACATTTTCCCTACAAATGGACAAAACTAATAGCACTCAGTCAGTGCCCCAACATTTTGCCATTACTCGCAGTGTAGGGGGGAATATGCTTGAGAACTGGACTCTTATCAGATTCTGCTGTTCTTTATTGGGTCCAAGATATCTTTACATGAACCTGCTTGGCAAATTCTAATGACTTTAAAAGATATTGTTGAATTGGTTGGGTCACCTGTCTACACTGCAGAAAGTATTGGTTATCTTAACTCGGAGATATCAGAGCATTGGCATCAGTTTCTTGACCTTTTTCCAAATGAAATATTGCTCCCAAAACATCACTTCTTAGAGCATTATCCACAGTTAATAGAGGTTTTGGCCCAGTTATTTGAGTTTGAACCATATGTTTTGATTCAAAGCATCGCTTCTTCAAATGGGTAGTGAGACATACTACTAATTTCTAAAATGTATTGCTGTCCCTTGCTACTAGACATCAGCTAATGATGTCTTACTACTTTCGTGCCAGTCCTGAGAAAATATCATTGTGTTCAATAAGGTTTCCAATATGTCATTGCTGCAGGTGGAGGTTCAGCAGGCCTTAAAAATATCACCAAACTGAGCAAGTGTGCCTTTAACTACTTTTGTATCTTACTGTGAAATAACATACAAAGTGGGCATGATACTGCCTTATGGTTGCTCGGGTGGTTTACCTGACTTTGCTAAAATTATGCAGATTGTCATTTTGGACAACAGTGTCAGTTTCACTGTCAAGACCTTTTGTGGTTAGTATGATGAGCATGTGTGATCTAACTACATTCAGTCAAGTGGGGTGAGTATTTTGTTGAGCAGCAAGCACTTAGTGATTGGTACCGCTTGGTGGCTTATTGCATTGTTAAAAATCGCTTGGTCACACTGAAGCGTCATATATGTTGCACCTACTAGATGAGATCACTACAGATGTATAACTGCAGTTAATTAGTGGTGTTACAACCCGCTATCTTGGGACGGTAAGTTTTGTGTGCTGTGACATTTTGTGTGCAGATCCGATCTCCCTCCCAGATTTTCTTAAAACATCAGCTTAACTATAGCACCATTGAAAAGGAAGCTCTTGCCTTGCTACTAGCCATCCAACATTTTGAGGTTTATCTTGGTGATAGTTCTAAACCCGTACACGTGTTTACTGACCATAACCCCCTAGTCTTTTTACACCATATGCGTAATTCCAATCAAAGGCTCGTGTGATGGGCTTATTGTGCAAGGGTTTAATTTAGTGATTGCCCATAAGAAAGGTGCCCAAAATGTGATCGCTGATGCACTGTCACGAGCTTGATGTTATTGAGTTGTTGATGTGTTTTTGTTTTCGTTTTTTGGTTGTTGTTGTTGTGAACCCTTTTAGGTTCACACTTAGGTTGGGGGGTGTTACAACCTGCTATCTTGGGACGGGAAGTTTTGTGTGCTGTGACATTTTGTCTGCAGGTCCGATCTCCCTCCCAGACTTTCCAGCCTACCCTAGCCTGCCTTGCTCCCGCCTCCCAGGATGACCTCACAGATTGGTGGCCATATTTAAAGAGGAAGACAGAGCGAGAATGTGTGGGATGTTGGAGGTGGTTCATGTGTTTGGAGAATGAGTTTAGAGATTGAGTTTGGTTGTCACTATATTGTTATTGTGCATTATTATACATGTTCACTTGGTTCACTGGCAGTAGGGGTATGGCTGCCATTTCTTTTGGAAGAAGGTTCCTTTTGTCTCTGTTTTTTGCTTGGGTAGTTAGGGAAGAATCCTTTTATTTTTCTTTCTTTCCTTTTTGGTAAGCTAGCTACCTAAACAATATAATTCTTTTGTTTATTATTTTGGCCTTGGCCCACCCTAAATCACACTACTAAAGTAGTGTTATCTGTAATCAGTTTCAGTGTAAATAATTGAGTCTGCTTCTCCTCAGTTCTACTTTTTTCACTTCAGAACCATGATAAATTGACCAGACAAGAGACTGTCATTCATTTCTTGGTCCATTACCTGGGTGAAAAGGAGGATGATCTCATCCAATAGTAGAATGTAAGCATCTAGAACTATTCAGAACATTAAAGTGTTTATTTACACTTGTCATTACTTTTTTTTTTTTTTTCCAGTTTCATTTTTATTGAACATTTCTACTGAACATTTCCGCTGAACTAAACATTTCTGCTGGACATTTCTGTTGAACATTTCTGCTAAACATTTCTGCTGAACTAAACATTACTGCTGAACATTTCTGTTGAACATTTCTGCTAAACATTTCTGCTGAACTAAACATTACTGCTGAACATTTCTGTTTCACATTTCTGCCGAACACGTCTACCAAACGTGTCTGCTGAACATCACCTTTTCTCTTCTCTCCTCCCCTCCCTTTCCCAAATATTCCATTGAGAAGAAAAAAGAAAACAAATTGAGCAACACACAGCAGTAAACATTCACAGGTTTTTTTTTTTCTTTTTATACTAACAAAGGAAAACAAAATTAAAAGTACCCGTCCCCCGCCCCCCTAGGCTCATCATGGCTACCCAATAACTGTCGCTGGTTATATAGATATTGTAAGACCCAACAACAGGCACAAAAATTTAAGTGGGAAGTGTCTGTAACTCCATGAAGTATACGATAAAGGGATGCCATTTATTAAAAAAAAAACTTGTCCGTACAACCCTTCATCGCATACCTTATTTTCTCGAGTTTTAGAAAAAACATCACGTCCTTTAGCCACTGGGAGATAGATAGGTATTTAGCAGACTTAAAAATGCAACAGTAGGGAACGTCTTGCTATAAGGGATGTGAAAGCAATAACATCCTTTTGTATCGAGCTCAATGGAACTGAGTCATCAGGAATCCCAAATACAGCAATCAATGGGCAAGGTTTTAAATCTACCCTGAGAATGGTAGACATGATGGTAAAAAAAACCAGACCAAAAACCATGGTGATCAGGGCAGAAGAAAAACATATGGCCAAGATGGCAGGGAGAGCCATGGCATTTATCACACTTGTCCTCTACGTCCGGATACATCACATAAAGTCTCGATTTGGACAGATGGACTCCATTTAAAACTTTGAACTGTATAAGTCAAAGACGAGCACAAGAAGTGGTAGACTGTACCCTCCCTATAGCATGTTCCCAACACTCCTCACTTATCTGTACTCCTAACTCCGTTTCCCATGCATTCCTAATTTTGTTACTTGACTCACTACCTAGCGCCAGAATAAAATCATAAATCCTAGAAATCATTCCTCTCTGATGCGGATTGTTTGAAAACAAGCTTTCCCAAGCCTGTTCAGGAGACGCAGAGGGGAAATCAGGAAAACGTCTAGAAACGAAATTCCGAATTTGAAAATACCAAAAAAAATGCGTCACAGGGAGGTCATAAGTGGATGCCAGATTGGCAAAGCTATCAAACACACCATCGGCATACAGATTTCTAACTTGTTTAATACCCTTGTCATACCATACTGAAAATGTGGAGTCCAAACACAATGGAGGAAATAGATGGTTGTTGACTAAAGGACCCAAAGAGGATGCACCTACAAATTTAAAGCGCCATCTAAATTGATACCAAGTCATAAGTGTGTTGAGGCCAACTAGATTATCAGTATATAGGGAGAGTTTTGTAGGTAAAGAGGAGTAAAGCAAAGCAGGTAAAGAGGATTCCCTACAAGAAGATAGTTCCAATTTAGACCAAGAAGATCCAGGAGATTTAACCCAGTAGCAAAGTTTATGAATGTGCGCAGCCCAGTAACAGAATTGAAAATTGGGTAATCCAAGTCCTCTACTAAGTCTACATTTCTGCAATAAAGATTTACTAACCCTTGGTGGCTTCCCTCCCCAAATAAATGTACTTATTATCTTATCCAATGAATCGAAGAATGATTTTGGCATAGAAAGAGGAACTTGCTGGAACAAGAAAAGAAACTTCGGTAATATATTCATTTTGACGACATTGATCCTGCCAATTAGAGAAAGGGGTAAGTTACCCCAACTCTGAATGTTAGATTTAACCTTTGAGATAAGGGGAGTGAAGTTAGCTGATAAAAGATTAGATAAAGAACGTGTCACGTTGATACCTAGGTATTTAAAACCTGACTGACTAAATCAAAACGGTAGATCTGACTGTTGGAGAGAAAATGCTGCAGTATTGACAGGAAAACAGTCGCTTTTATCTAAATTTAATTTATAACCAGAGACGACACCGAAGGACTCCAGAACACCCAAGACAGCTGGCATAGAGGCAATAGGCTCGGTTACATACAATAACAAATCATCAGCATATAGCGACAATTTGTATTCTACCCCGTATCGAACTATTCCTTTAAACAAGGGAGAAGATTTTAGTGCAATAGACAGCGGCTCGATAGCGACAACAAAAAGCAGAGGGGATAAAGGACAGCCTTGACGACACCCTTGTCCGAGAGCAAAATAATCCGAATAAATATCGTTTGTCTGAACCCTGGCATTAGGGGATGAGTAAAGGAGGCTAATCCAAGAAATAAACTTATCCCCAAATCTGAACTTCCTCAAGACTGCAAACAAATACTCCCACTCAAAACTATCAAATGCTTTTACAGCATCTAATGAAATCACAATCTCAGGGAGCACAGACGAATGATTTGAATAAATTATATTAAAGAGTGTGCGGGTATTAAAAAACAATTGACGTCGCTTTATAAAACCGTTCTGCTCTTCAGATATAATATAAGGGAGTACATTCTCTAAACGAGATGCCATTACTTTCACCAACACCTTTACATCTGCATTAAGCAGAGACAGCAGTCTATAAGAACCGCAGGAGGATGGATCCTTACCCTCCTTGAGAAGCAGAACTATCGTGGCTTGTGTCAGTGTTGGAGGCAACGACCCACATTCCAAAGATTCGTTGAACATAGCCAAAAGCAATGGAGCCAATTTTCCAAAAATTTTTTTTTTTAAATTCTATTGGAAACCCATCCGGGCCAGGAGCTTTGTTAGATTGCATAGTTTTAACTGAAATTAAAATTTCTTCAAGAGAGAGTGGGGAGTCCAGTTGTATAGCAGTATTCGAATCATTAACAGGGTTACAAAGATTTTGAAGAAATGCATTCACTTTAGTATTGTCTGTTGGAAATTCGGACTTATAAAGCGAAGAGTAAAACGATTTAAAAGTAGCATTAATTTCCATGGGATCTGTAGTGACAATATTATAAGTGTTTTTAATACTAGGTGTGAGACGGGAAGTGGCCTGTCGCCGTAGCTGATGTGCCAGTAAACGACTCGGCTTGTCGCCATGTTCATAATATGAACCACGAGTACGTAACAATAAGCGTTCCGCCTCTATAGTCGAAATAAGATTAAATTCTGTTTAAGAAGTTCTAGAGAGGGGTTCAATGCACATCTTTGATCGAGGTTACTGATCGCAGATGTAAGTTCATTAACCCTAGCAGTGCGTTTTTTCTTACAGCAAGCAGAATACGAAATAATCTGCCCTCTGATATAGGATTTAAGTGTCTCCCATAACAATGAATGAGAGGTGGAGTCATTCTGATTGAAGAAAAGAAAGTCATCAATAGAAGTAGAAATGAACTCACTGTCTGCTAAAAGAAGAGAATTAAATCTCCAAGGCGGTGGGCTACGTTTATAAATAGAAAGATGAATATCTAATTGTAGAGGCGCATGGTCAGAAATTACAATACCCAAATAGTCAGAAGGAACTACACAAGAATCAAGAGTGCTGTCTATAAATAAATAATCAATCCTCGAATAGGAATGATGCACCTGGGAGAAGAAAGAAAACTTTTTAAGAAAGCGGTTACGGGATCTCCAGGGATCAACGAGACCATTCTGACACATAAAATCGGAAAATGTTTTAGATATTGCAGATTGATTCAGAGTACGGGGATTAGACCTATCTAAGTTTGAGTCAATTACACAGTTTAAATCTCCACCGAAAATCAACAGGTGAGTATTTAAGAAAGGGAGATTGCTCAACAATCTATTAGCAAATTCCACATCATCAAAGTTTGGAGCGTATACATTTACCAACAATACCTGTCTTTGCAATAGAGTACCAGCAACTATAATATATCTACCGTTCGCATCAGCGATAACGTTAGTGGCCGAAAACTGTAACCTTTTGTCAATTAAAATAGCGACCCCTCTTGCTTTTGAATTAAAGTTCGAGTGGAAGACTTGACTCACCCAAGGGCAGTGTAACCTTTGATGATCTTTAATAAGTAGGTGCGTCTCCTGTAAAAATACTATATTGGAGTTTAAACGTTTCTAATGTGTAAAAATCTTAGATTTCTTGACAGGATTACCCATACCTCTGACGTTCCAACTAATAAATCTTAAAGGCGTGCCTCTCCCAGCTATGCTGGGATCCATAGTACTACTAACCATTCAAATAAAGTAAACCATAGGAATATAAATAGCCAATTAGAGCCGAAGTGGGACCTCCCCCCCCCCAAACACACACCCAAAGTCTCCATAAAACAAGGGAAACAGCAATGTTTCCCACCAAGAGTTGTCCACAATGTGAAAACAACTCAAAGAGTAAGCTGAACTAACAAACAAAATTACCTAAACAAAAAATTCCAGTAAGAGAAAAGTCCGCTACTGACTTCAAATCTAATAAATAATCTGCGCACATTAACAAATATAATGTCCTTACCTTTTAAAGATTTGTAACAAATAATATAACAGTGTAGCACGTAAAGTTGAGGAAATAACACTAATAAAATTAAATAAACCGAAACTCTAACCCAGTCAGAGCAACAAAACAGAGAAACACATTAATACAGAAGTAGATTTAAGAGGAGTGAGACCGCAAAATCTAGACGAAGTAATGCAATGACAATATCTTCAATAAAAATCCGAATTCCGTAGAGCTGGAAGGCCGAGTGCAAAAAAATAATAAAAGAAAAGTAAAAAAAAATACTCCACTATATAGGTGATGCAGTTCACCCCGATATCAAGAGTTTAACATAGTCTCCTGCTTCCTCCGCTGAAATAAAGTCCTTCTAGACACCGTTATATGTAATGCGAAGCCGAGCTGGGTGAAGTATATCCATAGCGAGCGCCCTCAATACCACGAAGTTGACGCCGAACCTCGTTAAACGGGGCCCGGGCCCGGGCTGTCTTGGCTGTGTAGTCAGGAAAAACGGAGATGGTCAAATCCCTCACTTTAATCCGCTGGATCTCTCTCGCACGGCGTAAAATGTCAACACAGTCATGTGATAGTGGAATCTGCACACAATAGCTCGTGGTCGTTCACCAGGCTTGGGCTTCGGCTGAAGGGTCCGTTGGGACCGGTCCAAAACCGGCTCCTTTTCCAGACCAAATGCTTCTTTTAACAAGGCCGCTACAGCAGCAGTTGTACAGGTGTCAGCGCCCTCTGGAACTTTCACTATCCTAACATTATTGCGCCGTGACCTCGACTCCAAATCCTCACATTTATTCTCTAATTGAGTCACGGTCACAATGAGAGACTCGATAGTAGTCTTCATATGAACTATGTCATCGGTGCAACCGGAGAGACCGTGCTGCATTTCCCCAACAGTACCTTTCAGTGTTGATATGGTAGCCTTGGTAGCAACTTTATCACTAGCCTGCTGTGTTTTCACGGCCTGCAGGTCAAGCTGGATAGTAGACAGCGCATCCCTGAGAATCTAGTGGAACTCCTTTTTAAAAATATCGGTGATGTCCTTCCTCAGTGAAGCCAGCAACTCAAGCTTGAGTGCGGCGAAGTCCGGGTCACCGCTCGGCAACGCGGATGCGGATTCAGGGGGAGAAGGGGGCTCGCTCGCGGCACGCACCCTAGGCCTCAGTTGTGTCTGAGTGCTACCATGGGTTTTCGTGTTCTTTCCAGACATTTTAACGAGCCACAAAGTTAAAAGTGCAAACAAGGAAAAGAAGTAGAATAAGTCAAAATATACCATATGACCAAAAAGCGCAAATTAATTACAATTTATTCGAAATCAGCAGGAGCCTCCAACTTCGCGTCTTACTCCATCAAACTCCGAATTCGAACCAGACACTTGTCATTACTTCATGTTTTTTTGTTAAAATACAGAATCGAGAAACTAATTTCTCATATAACTGTAAACAATTGTACTACCCCAAGTCCAAAAAGTTGGGACAATGTGTAAAATGTCGATTTAAAAAATGCAGTGATTTGCAAATCTCATAAACCCATATGTTATTCACAATAGAACATAGAAAAAATATCAAATGTTTAAACTGAGGAAATATACCAAAAAAAAAACAAGGTAATTTTCAATTTTATGGCCACAACACTTCTCAATAAAGTTGAGACAGGGCAACAAAAGGCTGGAAAAGTAAGTGTTAATACTTTTGCAACTAATTAGGTTAATTGACAACAGGTCATTAACATGATTGGGTATAAAAAGAGTATCGTAGAGATATTTAATAATGTAAGTATTCTAAAGTAATTTCATTCAAGTGGTTAAAATAATTTTAACTAAACATAAGTAGTAGAATTAACTCTTTTTTTGTTTAAGATGTGTGTCATTTTATAGGGTTGGAGACAGATGCAAGTGCAGTTTAAGCTTTTATTTAAGATACAGGCAGATAAATCTAAATCAATAGGCAAAAACGTGGTCAAAACGCAGGCACAGGCTCAGGCGATCTACAGAGACAAGAAACGAGGACAAGAACAGGATCTAAACACAAGGAAACGAGAACAAAGATCAAAGGCTTAGTACAGCTCTGGGGAAAACACAGAAACACACAAGAAGACACACGAGGGGATTAAATACTAAATGTAATCAATTGTAAAATATAAACAGCTGAGACAGATTAGGATACAACCAATAACATAACAGGGGTGGAGACAGGACAGAAGCCAAAATAAAACATGTGTAACAGTAAATAAAGTCAGTGTAAACCTGGAAGCATTCGCTGTCGTGCAGGCTAAATGCTCCGGCACTCAGCGTGAGAGGAAATCTGTCCCTCCACCAAGGCATTTCTCCTGAAGTGCCAAAAAACACTCCCCTGGTGTTCCCCAAGTCATATAAAAAAATAAGTAAATGCCATGTATTAATTTATTTTTTTTTTTTTTTTACATATTTGGACAAGCAAACAGTTGATCCTCTTTGAAACAGTGCCTATTAATAAAGGTCATATACACTATCAAATAACACACACAATTGGCATTTTGTGGTCATTTTCAAAATTTTAAATTAAGAAAAAGAACTGATCAGTCACATGGAAAATAAGTACACCCCTACATTTATCAAACCTTTAAATCTATAAAATTATGACAAGATCTAAAGAGTTCTGTAAGGCCTTCAGAAAAAAAAGGTTGTAGATGCCTATGAGTCTGGAAAGGGATTTAAAAAGATCTCCAAATTATTTGAAATACATTATTCTGCTAGTAAGTCTTGCAACTGTTCGTGTCAAAGTGCATGTGTCTACAATCAGAAAGAGATTGTACAAGTTTGCCCTGCATGTAACGTGTGCCAAGAAAAAGCCTTTGCAAGACTACAGTTTGCCAATGAGCATATGGGCAAAGACCAAGCCTTTTGGAATAATGTGCACTGGCCAGATGAATCAAAGATAGAGTTGTTTGGCCACAGTAACAGCAGACATGTTTGGTGCAGACCAACAACAGCTTTTCAGGAGAAGCATCTCATACCAACTGTGAAGTACACTGGTGCAAATGTTATGGTTTGAGGTTGCTTTGCTTCCTCAGGGACTGGACAGCTTGCATTCATTGATTCAACTATGAATTCTGCATCAGATCAAAGAATGCTTGAAGATAATATGAAGCCATCTGTCTGAAAGTTAAAGTTGAACTGAAAGTGGAACTTTCAACAAGATAATGATCCTAAGCACACTAGCAAATCCACCAAGGAATGGCTCAAAAAGAAGAGGAATTATGGAATGGCCTAATCAAAGCCCGGATTTGAATCCCATTGAAATGTCGTAGAGGGATTTGAAATGCAAGAAAACCTGAAAAGAAGAACTGAAAGAATGTTGCATGGAAGAGTCAAAAATTCCAACAAGCCTGGTGGACCAAGGGGGCAATACTAGCTCTTGAGGCCAGAATGTACTTTTTACACAGAATATCACATCTATTGATATTTCTGTTGAATAAATGATTGAAAAAGATCATTTTCCTAGTGGTTTATCTTCTCCAAATATGTCATAAAAGCCAACAATTTCCATGGGGTGAACTTGTGTATATATATTATAATATATAATATTCATTCAAACTCAGGCCCTTTCTATAGTGACCCTTACTGTGTATGTTAACTGGTGAGCAGGAAGGGGTTACATGTACATGTGTTAAATATTTGGACAGAAGAGCATCAACTAAGTATGTAAGGAAAGCCAGAATTCAGAGCAGAGAACATCCTGAAATTATTGCCTTTTGTGGGATAATAATTTCATGGAAGGTAAAATTCATTCCTGAACCATAAACAGGGTAATGCCAAAATTCTGTTAGTATTTACAGATTATGTATTTGAATACCTTTTATCATCCAGAAACAAAAACAATAATATATGTATGCATAATGGATTTTTATAATTGCAAAAATGATACTAATAACGAAAGTGCAAAATGCTCAAACAGAATTAAGGAAACTGCTCAGGATTAAAAACAAACAATTGAATTTCATGTTTATTTTTATTTTAACCTAGTTACATAAAGCTAGGTTTATAAATCTATTTTAGGAAATGCAAGCAGAACCCTGCTACAGAGTAAATCTGGTTTTGAAGTCTATACAAATTGCTCAGTGAGCAACATCCCCTTCCTACAGAAACACACTAACCCAGTTGAGATTAGACTGTAATAATGCCAGTTGTGCTAAATGTTAGCGATCTTGGATATCATTGTATAATTATCTTAAGTGGTGTCCCATGGCACCTGGAAAGTGCCAGGAGGTGAGGGAGATAAAATTAGAAAGGATTCTGCACTGCTCATACCAGGGGGCATGTGTTTAGGCCATAATGAACTAAAAGAAGATGTGCTCTTTACTACTGTATATGTCAAGTCCCTAGTGGTTTGGTAAAATAGAGCTTTCGTTACTAATTTGGAGCCCTTTACAGTCCCTATCATAATAATGGCCAGGGTCACACTGCAGGTTTAATTAGACCCCAACAAAAATTCTGAGCATACTATTGTAATAAAACTAACACATCCAGAACAATTGTAAGTGATTTTATGTTTGCAAATATATTATTAAAAGTAAAGTTTTTAAGGTGATAGTTCAACCAAAATCATTTACACACTTTTCCCCTTACCCCATGTGTAGTGGTTCAGTGTATGAAGTTCACTAAACCTATAGGGCTAATATAACAAATAATGGAGATATGGAAAGCTTTAATATTGTAAATCTAAAGCCTGATTTACACTGTTTGATTTCAGCAGTCTTTCAAGATCATTACTTTTCAGACTGTATGAGATAATCCCAGTAAAAACTTAGCATAACAGTATGGGAGTACCCTTGCGCGTGCAACCGGTATCTGAAGCTTGTGTAAAATCATGCCTCTATTTATAGGCCTGCCATGATCAGGTGACGTGGCAATTAAGCACGTCGCCTGATATATATATATATATATGTGTATATATATATATATATATATATATATATATATATATATATATGTGTATATATATATATATATATATATATATATATATATATATATATATATATATAATATATGTGGCACCTGTGAACCACAGCCTTATTATCTTCAGCGAGACTGCATATCAGTTGTTTGTGTGACAAAAAGACGCTTCATTTCTCAAAATCTCTAAACTTTTCTATCCTTTTTGAAAGAAAAGAAAAGAGAAAGAAAGAATGAGCGAGAAAGAATTCAGAAAGTGTGTTACGCCTTGCTCCCGTTTCATCACAGGAGGAGCTGACACACGCTTTCTGTGTGAAGTGTTTAGGCATGGAGCATGTGACGGCAGATCTCGAGGGGTCTGACTGTCAGCATTGTGAACATTTCACAATTAGGCAGTTCCGCTCACGTCTCGTTCTCTTCTCGTCCGAAGGGAGTTGGGTTTCAGAGCCTCGCGGGTACTGTGGATCTCATATGGATTTGGAAGAGGAGCCAGAGACGAGTGCTGCTCTATCTCTTGCTCTGTCTTCTGGGTCTGGCTCTCTGCCTGACTTTGGAGCTCGCGTCTCAACTCCTCCTTCCCCTATGGAATGGTAAAACACCCGCTCTGACTCCGAGGAGTCGGTAGAGGGTGCCATTGCACCAAAAACCGAGAGCAGCTCTCAAGCATATAAAGAGCTGCTTGAGGTGATTACTAGGGCAGTTGAAAAGTTGAATATAGACTGGCCCTGGGAAGAGGAAGAGGCTCGTAGCAGGCTGGATGAGCGCTTCCTCTCCAGTGAAAATAAATATAAATCTCCCTCACACCATAGAAAAATCCCCTTTTTTCCAGAAGTGCATGATCAGATATCACACATCTGGGGAAAACCATACACTAGCTGTGTTTATAACACCGCAACGTCTGATTACTCAGCTGTCATGGGGAGTGAGCAGCACAGCTATTTAGCGATGTAGGTGGAGGAGGCGTCTTTCTCGCCATCAATGGCAGGTAATTTAGGGAGGCCAACTTTACCTTCCAAGCCATGTAAGGCCACCTCGGTGTTGGTGGGCAAAGATTATGTGGCAGCGGGTCTTGCTTGTGGGTCACTGGATATAAGGGCAGTGTTGCAGGCATACCAAGCAGACCTGCTGAGTGAGCTCAATACTGGGGAGGGAACTGGGCCTGAGGCAATGGCAGAGCTGCACCGCACCACAGATTTATCTCTCCGGGCGACCAAACAAACGGCCCGTCATATCGGCCGGTCAATGGGTAGCTTGGTTGTGGTGGAGAGGCACCTATGGCTCACCCTCTCAGGGATGGGGGACTAAGATAAGGTCTCCTTGCTGGACACCCCTGTTAAACCTTCCAGCCTGTTAATGCCATCGCCGACAGGTTTCGTGAGGCAAAACAGCAAATGGCGGCATTCAGCCAGTTCGCGCTAGTGCGAGGGAGGCACAGAAGGTGAGTGTGGCAGCCCGCCTCCCCCCACGGAGAGCCGGGGGACCTGGCGGCCACAGCCGCAGCCTGCTAACAGGCCTGATCTTAGAATGATCATAAAAGCAAAGCAGGAAAAGAAGGAACGTTCCTGATGGGCCACGGAGGGGCATATCAGGGGACATGAGGTTGATAGAGCAGATAGCCCCCAGTGCTACTGTAGGGCCTACCCTAGCCAAGGCTATCCCACGTTTTCAGCCTTCTCTGGTCAACGAGCTGTCACAGGGCAACGGAAATCTGATACTTTCTCTTCAACAGGATTTGGCGAAGCAAACGTCACTGAAAGACCATCTGGCAGCGTGGAAGCTATTGCCAAATGTGTCTCCATGGGTTCTGTCTACCATAGAAAAGGGTTACCGGGTCCAGTTCAGAGCTTGACCCCTCCGGTTCAGAGGTGTGCTCACCACAGTAGTCAGCACAGAGCAGAGCCAGAACGTTAGCGCAGGAAGTCAGTTTCCTTTTGGACAAAGGGGCCAAAGAACATGTACCCAATTCCCTAAGGGAGGGAGGTTTCTACAGCCGTTATTTCCTGGCCCGCAAAAAAGATGGGAGTATGCGGCCAATTTTAGATCTGCGTCATCTGAACCGTACTCTTCGGACATACAGGTTCAAGATGCTGACGCTCAAACTTATCGTGCCACAGATTCAGTTCGAGGACTGGTTTGTGATGATAGATCTGAAAGATGCATATTTCCACATAAGAATATCGCCCAGTCACAGGAAGTTCCTGAGGTTTGCGTTTGGAGACAACGCATACCAATTGCAGGTTATTTATCCCCTCACACCTTCAAAAAGTGCCTGGATGCTGCTCTGGCTCCCTTGAGACTCCAGGGCATCCGTGTACTAAACTACCTGAACGACTGTTTAATTCTACCACAATAAAGGGAATTGGCGCTTTAACATCGAGATGTTGTTCTTGCCCACATGAGGAGCTTGGGGCTCAGGTTGAACCTCAAGAAAAGTATGCTTTCTCCAGTGCAGAGGACAACTTTTCTAGGGGTTATATGGGATTCTACTATGATGAGGGTGTTTCTATCCCCAACATGCATAAGATCCTATCAACTTTGAGCAAGATAAAGCTGGGTCTGGTCATCCCCTCCAGTCTCTACTGTTGGGCCTTATGGCGGCAGCAGCCAACATCATACAGTTGGACCTATAGCACATGAGACCGTTTCAGTGGTGGCTGAAAAGTCGGGTGTTTCATCCAAGGATGAAACCTCTGAGAGTAATCAGCGTCACGTGGCGATGCCTACATGCTCTGAGTATTTGGAGGTGTCCCCAGTTTCTAGCCTTGGGTCACACTCTAGGGGCGTCTCCTTGTCACAAGACAGTAATGACAGATGCCTCCCTCATGGGCTGGGGTGCAGTCTTAGATGGCTGTCCAGTTCACTGTCTTTGGGGCGGTCCTCATCTGGAGTGGCATATAAATCGCCTAGAGATGCGGGCCATATTCCTAGCACTGAAATTCTTTCTTCCTCAGTTGAGAGGTCACCATGTGTTAGTTGTGTCAGACAACACAGCGTTGGTCTCATATCTACCACCAGGGAGGGTTATGTTCACGCCCCTGTTTATGCAGGCACAACTAATCCTTCTCTGGGCAGAGGGAAAGTTCTTGTCAATCAGTGCAATGCACATTCCGGGTAGCCGGAATGTGGGGACAGACATCCTGTCGAGGCAGGGGCTGAAGCCAGGGGGTTGGAGGCTCCATCCACAAGTGGTGGAGTCCATATGGCGGAGGTTCGGACAAGCGGAAGTGTATGTGTTCGCCTCCGAGGAGACAACACACTGCCTGCTGTGGTTCACCCTCACTCCTCCTGCACCATTGGGGTTGGACACCATGGTGCACATGTGGCCGAGGTCAGGTCTATATGCTTTTCCCCTGATCGCTCTGCTCCCACAAGTTCTAGCAAGAGTTCGCCAAGACTGTCTACATCTGCTGCTAGTAGCACCTTATTGGCCAGCTCAAATATGGTTCTCGGAGATAATATCCCTGCTCGAGGGTACTCCTTGGGAGATTCCCATCCGCAGGGATCTACTGTCTCAAGCCAGAGGGCTCATTTATCACCCTCGGCCAGAGCTATGGACACTGTGGGTCTGGCCCCTGAGGGGCACCAGGTCATAGGTTCTGGTCTCACAACTGAAGTTGTAGAGACCACATTAAACGCTAGAGCACCATCCACAAGCAAATTGTATGCGCTCAAGTGGCGGCTTTTTGTCTTGTGGTGTGAGGAATGTCAGCTAGACCCAGTGAACTGCGCAATAGCTACAATCCTGGAGTTCTTACAAGGATGTTTCTCAGCAGGGTTGGCTCCTTCTACAATCAGGGTTTACATGGCCACCATTTCAGCCAGCCATGCCCCTGTTGATGGAGCCTCTGTGGGGCAACATCCTCTAACTTCGAGGTTCATGCATGGTGTCGGGCGGCTGAGGCCCATCTGCAGGTCGGCCATACCTTCCTGGGACTTTTTTGTGATCTTGGAAGGTCTTTCAGGGGCCCCATTTGATCCCTTAGAGTTAGCCTCTGAGAAGCTTCTGACTTTATGACTCTAAAAGTAGCTCTTCTGCTGGCCCTGACATCTCTCAAGCGAGTGGGAGATCTACAAGCTCTTTCTGTTGCCCCTTCCTGCCTTGACTTTGCCCCTCGATTAGCCAAGGCCTTCCTGTATCCTAGGCCGGATTATATTCCTAAGGTGCCTATATCGGCTGCCCACCCTGTGGTGTTGCAGGCTTTCTGCCCTCCTCCGTTCCTCACACCGGAACAAGAGAGGATGCACCTGCTGTGTCCATTAAGGGCTCTCTGTACTTACGTCCACTGCTCTGGCCAGTGGCGTAAGTTGGAGCAGCTGCTGGTCTGCTTTGGTGGCGACAGTCGAGGTGATGCTGTGTCAAAGCAGTGCATCTCTAATTGGATAGTGGAAGCAATCTCCATTGCTTATGAGGCACGCGGTCTCGCTACACCCCTTGGCATAAGGGCTCATTCCACTAGGGCGGACGCCTCCTTGAAGGCTTTGTCCAAAGGGGTATCCTTGCAGGAAGTGTGTGCTGCTGCAGGGTGGTCTATGCCACACACATTCATTCGTTATTACAGCCTATTGCAGTGACCCTCGGGCTTGGGTCTTTTTGAACAGGCTGTACCCTCGGTATGACAGAGTGGGTATTCTCGTTCCCATACTGTTATGCTAAACGCAATGTCAAAGTTCCCTTTGAAAGGGAATGTCAGTGCAAAGGCACTCTCATAGTTACTCTCATGTTATGCTAAATTCAATGTCTCGTCCCCTTCTCAGGGAACAGGGTTACATGCGTAACCCAGACATTTTCTCCATGTCAGATTATATAATGACATTTCACTAATGATACATTACATTTACATTTATTCATTTAGCAGATGCTTTTATCCAAAGCGACTTACAATTGAGAGAATACAAGGAGAATTCTCTGATCTATCAAGCACAGAACCATACAAGTAGTACTACCATACAATATCTATTTCATTGAGCTCTAGAAGAAGCAAAGTGCAAAGAGTAGAGGTGTAAGTGCCAGAGTAAGGTTTTTTTGTTGAAGATGGTGACAGATTCTGTGGTCCGGATTGAGGTTGGAAGTTCATTCCACCACTGGGGGACAGATAGTGTGAACGTTCTGGAAGGGGACCTTGAGCCAAGCTGATTGGCACTACTAAGCGTCGGTCATTGATTGATCACAGATTGCGTGAGGGAACGTAATCCTTCAGGAGAGTGTTGAGGTAGGATGGTGCTGTTCCAGACAAGGTCTTGTATGTGAGCATCAAGGCCTTGAATTTGATACAGGCGGCTACAGGAAGCCAGTGGAGGAAGATGAAGAGGGTGTGTGACATGGGTTCTATTCGGCTGGTTGAATACGAGGCGTACTGCTGCATTCTGAATCATCTGAAGGAGTTTGATGGCTGGGAGGCCCGAGAGTAGTGCATTGCAATAGTCCAGTTTTGAGATGACAAGGGCCTGGACTAGTAGCTATATAGCCTGTTCAGTGAGATAGGGTCTGATTTTCTTGATGTTGTACAGGATGAACCTACAGGACCGTGTAGTTGTTGAAATGTGGTCTGTAAAGGTAAAGCTGTCATCAAGAATCACCCAAAGGTTCCTGGCAGTGCTGATTGGCTTGAGTGTGGTTGAGCGGAGCTGTACAGTGAGGTTGTGGTTGATTGAGGGGCAGGCTGGGATGACGAGAAGCTCAGATTTTGCCAGGTCGAGCTTAAAGTGGTGTTCCCTCATCCAGACCAAGATGTCCGACAGGCAAGCAGAGATTCATGCAGAGACAGATGGATCGTCAGGCTAGAAAGACAAATAGAGCTGGGTATCATCAACATACCAATGGTATGAGAAGCCATGAGACTCAATCACCTGCCCCAGAGATGTAGTGTAAATAGAAAAGATCAGTGGACCCAGAACTGACCCCTGAGGAACCCCAGTTGTGAGTTGCTGAGTTTCAGAAATACCTCCCCTCCACAATACCTTGAAGGATCTGTCTGAGAGATATGATTCCACCCAGCGCAGAGCCGTTCCGGTGATGCCCAGGCTGGAGAGAGTAGACAGGAGGATCTGATGATTCACAGTTGCTGCGTTTACATGGACAACAATAATCCACTCTTAATCTAATTAAGACCATACTTTGCTTAAGAAACTACCATGTAAACACCAACCTTAATCTAATTAAGGTCATAATCTAAGTAAGCTTTAATCGAATTAAGACAGGTGGAGTACTCCTGTTTTAGTCGCATTATGGGCGTGTTTTACAGACATGTAAACACCTTAATCACATTATGAACGTCATGTGAGAGTTTTCACCACATTTTGCGACAGGACACAATCACACGCGGCAGTTCTCAAGATTTTACAGCGAACAAGAGAGCATGGCTACAAGCAAGAAGGCACATTTTTGGTCCGAGCAGGAAACGATGGTAATGTTAGGTATTCTGAAAGAAATGGATATTATGAAGTGCCTTGATGGCCGTAAGAACAGGAATGGTGACATATTTAAAAGCGTTGCAGACAGAATGGGAGAGGAAGGTTACGTACGTTCGGCTGAACAAGTGCGCACCCGCTGGAAAATCCTAAAAACTAGCTACTATCGGGCGAAAAAACAGAATAACACCAGCGGTTCTAATCCTTCATCTTTCCCGTATTTTGAAAGTATGCATGACATACCCGGTCATTGACCTTTGTCCAACATTTCCGAGAGTGGAGTGGACATTGGGTTTGACGAGGACGAGGATGCAGCGGAACACCCGAATTCAGTGGACGGTAAGTATGTTTGAGCGGGTTGTATTTGTTTTTCTGCTATTAGCTAACTAGTAGGTTACAGTAAATAGTCTATACATTGCTAATTTTATGTATTTACTTCGCCATATAGAGAGTGTCGTTGGGGATGAAATGAGTTCTCTAGCTCGCCAGGAGGAAATGAACGAGTATGCAGATGAAGATACCTCATCATCAAGTGATACATCTGGTACTCAAGAGGAAAGCTTTTCAGCCACAGCACCAGATGTCGACCCACCCAGGATACAAGGTGACATGTAAATGCAATTTCAGTTAAATAGGGGCTATGTATGTATGCATATGTATAAGACAACTCTCTGGAGGCATGTATTAGTTTGACTCATCAGGTTCGGTAGTTGTTACATAAGCTAGCTACTGTATGCTGCACATATTTGTCCCAACATTTAAAATATGCATAATGTAGAAAATGGAAATACTTTTAATATATATATATATATATATATATATATATATATATATATATATATATATATATATATATATATATATAATTTTTTTCAAGACCTTTAGCTATGTTATTGCTATCAAAGCCTGTCACTTCAACTGATGTTTCTATTTTTTTTTTTAATGGAAACATATTGTGTAGGTTACTCTCGAAGAAAGAAGAAAGAGAGAGGCACTGTGATCTCTCAGAATCAGCAGTTAATCATGCAGATGATGAGGCAACAAAATGAATGGTTTCAAAACCAAATCCAGCAATCCGAGCAAAAAGAGGAGCGACTCCTTAGTGCTTTAATTGAGAGCAATATCCGTTCCACCGAGCGCCTGATATCAGTACTTGAGGGATTCCAAAACACCCAGCCACAGCCAATGTTTGCACCTCCTTCACTGCACCCCCAACACTTTCAATATTGTTATCACACACAGCCATCTAACTCTCCCATGCATGGTTCTACTGTGTCAAATACATCCACTGCTGAACATGGGTCAGAAGAAGCAAATAACAATGCTCGATCGTACACTCACCTGTGAGCAGCCTGCCATTAGGTTAGCAGACAACCTGCTTATGTAAAATAGTTTGTGAATGCCTGTATTGGCTTGAGTTTAGATATGTTTGCCTACCTCATATTTGCCTGTGTTACAGGAAAGAATGTGCCTTGTCTTTTGTTATATAAAATTGCTTAGTAAGTGAACCTTACACCCTGGATGAGGTTGAAATGTTTTTTTTTTTATTTAAACCTCTATTTTTTGTAAAGTAATACTTAACATAAGTGAGCAGAACTTGAAGAGGTCCCTTTTTCATTGTCCTTTTTGTTGTCCTTTTTTACACTTCAAATCTGTGTGCAGTGTTCCTGGAATTAAAGCATATAAAACCGAACATAAATGGTGTTTCTTTCTGTGATTAATGAGTAACACAAAGTACTTAAAGAAATTGTCTAGTTCACATTAAAGTAAAATGTGCAGCACTTCTTCATAAAATAAGTTCTTGAATGCAGTTAACATCAGAGACTGGAGATAATAACATTGAACAAATACTAAGAAGTGTGACTTTCCAAGCTCCTCAAAGCAAGCAAATATGCTGGAAGTTAACCACTTGTGCCTAATGTATACTCCTTCAAAGGGGAAAGGTTGCTGCCATGTATGCTGATAACGCATCTCTCATGACATGAGCATCTGTGCTGGGAGTGTGTTTCTGTGGTGCACTTTGGGGCTGGGGTAAGGCTCTCTCCATAACTGTTGCCTCCTCCAACCAGCATTGGGGGACCTTCTCCTATTCTCGTTCACAAAAATTGTGCAGTGCACAACATGTTGTAATCATGCAAGGTGAGAAAGTGAAGTGAAAATCACTGCATTTCAGGAGCACCCTCCACCTAGACTTCAGTCTCCCAAAAGCAATCTCCACTGTTGTTCTTGCTGAGCTGAGGTGAACACTGAACGACTCTTGTTCAGGTGTTAGGCCTCGAGACTGTGGGTAACACTTCATCAACCAGTCCATGAGTGGATAAGCTGGATCTCCAAGGAGAAAGAAACACACAGGTTTCCCCTGAATCACCCTCACTCCCTAAAGGTCATAAAACAACACAAAGTTATTGATGTCAGTTAATGTTACCAGCCAAGACCATGGCAAAACTGTTTACCCTGGGGAGTAGATGGGCCTTTTTGCATAGCTGTGATTGCCGCAGTACATTGGCATCATGCGCGCTCCCAGGAACTTGGCAATTGACACTCCAAAAGCTAGATAAAAAAGAAAAAAGTAATGTCAGCATTACAGAAGTATAGCTGAGTTTATTGGTCATATTAGTAGATAAACAACTTAGGCTCTAGTGTTTTGCATACGATATATAGGTTTGAGAGAAAGGTATATATCTAAGTGAAAATCACATATTTTAAAGTAAATAAAAAATGTGTATTGTGCTTGTTACAGACAAGTCATAAAACCCTTCACAGGGGAGATAAATACTTAAAATGGAACCTATGATAGGACAGATACCAGTAAAAACAATTGATCAAACAACAAATGCGTAATACGCGCTATATACAATAAAGGCAAGATTCATGTGGGCTAATACAGGGAAATAAACGTATTCTTGGCTACTTACCAATATCGGTTATCCACGACTGCCTGAAGCACGTATGAGGGCCATCCTTTACGATTAACAAAGTCCCTATATCCATCTTTTGGTGGAAGTATGGGAATGTGTGTCCCGTCAACGCATCCGATTATCTGTGGTATGTGATGTTCCTTTTCGAATCGGTGGGCAATTGCATTTGCCTCCTCCAGACTAGGAACCTTGATAAGATTTTTTGCATAGGATACCATTCCATTGCAAAACATGTACACAAACTTCTTGACCGTGTATTTGTGCATGCCAAATTGATTAGCTAATACTCTGTATTCCCCGCAGCTACCGAGTCGGTACAGGACCACTGCCACCCGCATCTCCAAGGACACAGGTGCACGTATAGTGACTTCCTGGGGACTCATGACACGCTCCATCACGGAACATAATTTTACAAATGATCTCCGCGACATGCAAAAATTTTCTTTCCATTCGGCGTCATCAAATTCCATTAAAACAACTCTCTCCCACCAGTCCTTACTTCGTACTCTCATCCAGTACCTCAGAGTTTGTCGCGGTGGCATTAATGAAATGTTGCCGAATGAAAGTACAGAGGAGGCCTGTTGCTGGAGAATTTGTAATCGCAGTTGTCTATTTGTACGTTTAGCATGACAAATGATTAACTGCTCTTGAAGCTTTCGTAAAATTAAAAATGAAACACCCAAAACTGTATACAGTACCATAACGAAGAGGAGCTGTATGTTAATATGTGACATTCTGGAGGGACGTCGGAAGGCGTGGCGCGGTGATGTAATGACACGGGCTCTTAATCTAATTATGATCTATAACATGTAAAACGGGAAGATGACAGGAGTATTCTAAAAGCGACCCATGTAAACACCTTAATCACATTATTATCTTACTCAGATTAAGGTCAATAATTAGATTATTGCTGTCCATGTAAACGTAGTCAGTGTCGAAAGCAGCAGAGAGGTCGAGTAGGATGAGGACAGATGATCTAGAGGTTGCTCTTGCTAGTCATAAGGCTTCAGTGACGGAAAGCAGAGCAGTCTCCATGGAGTGATTGTGCTTGAAGCCAGACTGCTTGGCGTCCAGGAGGTTGTTCTGTGTGAGAAAATTGGAGAGTTGATTAAAAACAGCTCTTTCAAGGGTTTTGGAAAGAAAAGGGAGGAGGGAAACAGGTCTGTAGTTGTTGATACATGAACAATTAAAGAAAATTACTATGTTGTGTTTGCATCATCTGTCAGTGTGATCAAGGTCATTCAGAAAATGCAGTCAAATGAACAGAAACAAGCCCTCTTATATGTCTGTGTTATGCCTTGAGAAAACAAATTTGAAAGGTGTTTGTGGCTGAGTAAAAGAAGACAACATGGAATGTCCTCAACATGGAATGTCTTCAAAGTGAGCTTGAGGTAATACATATTTTTTGATATCCTTTAGCATTTGTATATACTTTTAAACTCACCGGTCACTTTAATAAGAATACATGTACACCTGCTCATTTATGCAGTTATCCAATCAGCCAATCATGTGGCAGCAGCACAGTGCATAAAATCATGTAAATACAGGTGAGGAGCTTCAGTTAATGTGTGATCTCTGTGACTTTAACAGTGACATGGTTATTGGTGCCAGATAGGCTGGTTTGAGTATTTCAGAGACTGCTAATCTCCTGGGAATTTGACACACAAAAGTCTCTCGAGTTTACACATAATGGTGCAAAAAACAACAACAAAAATCCTGTGTGCAGAGGGTCTGCAGGCTGAAACACCCTGTTGATGAGAGAGATCAGAGAAGAATGACCAGACTGGTCTAAGCTTACAGAAAGTCTATTGTAATTCAAATAAGCAATCTTTACAACCGTGATGAGCAGAAAAGCATTTCAGAATGCACATCAAGGGTTCCACTCCTGTCAACCAAAAACAAGAATCTGAGCCTATCATAGGCACAGATTTACAGAAACTGGACAGTTGAAGACTGGACAAAGAGCAGGTCATTTTTTTCCCTAATCTTCAACGGTTCAGTTTGGGTGATCCAATGCCAATGATAGCCTCAGATTCCTGTTTCTTGGCTGATAGGAGTTAAACCCAATGTGGTTTTCTGCTGTTGTAGCTCATCCACCTTAAGGTTCAATGTTTTGGGCATGCTGAGATTCTTTTCTCCTCACTATTGTTGTAAAGAGTGATTAAATGAGTTATTATATCCTTCCTAGCAGCTCAAAACAATCTGGACAATTTCCTCTGACCTCTCTTGCAACATTCTGTGTAAACTCTAGGGACTGTTGTGTGTGAAAATCCCAGGAGATCAGCAGTTTCTAAAATACTCAAACCAACCCATATGGTACGAACATCCATGCAACGTTCAAAGTCACAGAGATTTGATTTTTTTGTTCTCAGCTGGGATTAGTTGCATCTCCTACTCAGAAAGTCATGTGTATTATTCTTCTCTTCATAGCAGGACATGATTCACCGGGGAATCACACTGAAGATGAAAGATGAGGAGAGAGTTTTTCTTTTCTTGAAATATTTTTTGCCACACAGATATGATGTGTTGTGTCCTGTGATGTTACCATTACTCATTCTACATTGCTGATGTCAGCAAACTGGAACTCACCACAGACCCATGTGACTTTCATTAGAAGAGACAGAATGGGGCCGTTTTACACACACACTGAGTCTCATGCTATCTTTGTCACACTCTGATCCTCTGTTCCCTTCCCTATTCAGCATCCCTTGTTCTGATGTTGTTTTAAATGCTCTCAGGCATCAGGGGACCTTATTAATTGAACACACTTACTTTAACAACTCAGAGGAAGCCATGGCCACAGGCTGCCTTCCTTTACTTGGGTATATTTATTTGTCTTATTTCTGCCTTTCTTTTTGTTTTCACACAAGATGGCAGATCTGACCTTTGACCTATATAGTGCTGAATGACCACATATCCACTGTCTTACAGGACTCAGTAATATATATTTTACGTGTCATCAGTGAAAAATATATAATTTTGGAACATAGATGAAATGTGACCCTGGGTTTTCAAGTAGCTGCTTATTCCATGCTTCAAGTCTGTTTTTACCCCAATGGCTGGGTAAATGTAGGACAGAACACATTTTGGGATAAACTAACCCAAGTTGGGTTGTTAATTTTAAACCAGCAAATGGATAATTTCATTTTTACAAAAATGTTGGGTTAATTTTATTTCATAAATGCGTTAATGTTTTCAGGCTTATTTTTACCCTTTGAAAATGTCAAATATACCACATTATAAACAAATATTTTAACATTGTATCTCATTTATTTATACACAAGGTGATCAGAAATGTATTGCTAGAGTTGCTAAAGTGATGTTTAAATATAGATTTTTAAGTAAATATGTCAAATAAATTATATTTAAGAAGAAAATGTCAGATTTTGATCAAAGGAGACGTTTAAAACATCCAAAAAATTGAGTAACCAACTTACGATCCAGTAGGCATTAAAAGCAAGCCAAAGCTAACAAAGATAGCAGTGCATTTAGTGTCATGTAAACTAGACTGTTATCCCACATTTTTGCTTTTTCTAGTGTACAGTAATGGTTTTATGGATAAACATATTGATACAAACCTTCACTCAATCATGTGTTAATTTTTAACACGCCTGCATGTCTAGTTAAGGACAACACATTTTGTGTTGCTTTTAACACGATCAGTGTGTTAGTACATTTAACACATGGTTGTTAAACATTTCCACACAAAGATGTGGTAAAAAATAACACAAATGTGTTGTTTATACTTTTTTCTCTACAGTCCTGATAAAATGCAATTTGTTTATATGCTAAAATTCTACTAAAATACTCACAACATAAACAAACTTTCAACATAAACAAAATTCAGGTGAAATTTATTAAAATCATTTAAACATTTGACAGATGTGTGTTGGAGCTTACATCAGGGATGCATCAGAGCATTACATCTACTTACAAATCTCCCTGCCAACTGGGAAGACAGGAGTCAGACTGCCTTGATTTGAAAAGCTGTTAAAGAGCTGTTGGTTAGTTGTTTTGTACAAAAAAGATTTGGACAAACACCTTTGGGCTTTAACTGAGAAATTGTGTTACAGACTCCCAAATTTTGTAATTTTTGAAATGTGGCCTCCCCTCTCCTAATGAACAAAATGGTGCTGTAAACTCACCAGGAAAATCTAGCTAACTTGCGAATATTTATTTTCCAGCCTTTAGCACCTCACCGCCAATTTTTTTTGCAGAAGCTAATTAAGTCAACCAACATTACAGAGATAGTGGAAAGCATTACAACCTACTGTAACCCCCAACATCTCTTTTTGTCACCTTATGAATAAATTTTGGCCTTGATATTACTAATTTCCTTTAGCCAATGACTGTCTGCATCTGTTAACAAGCATTAACATTCACCGAATACATGAAGAAACATGGCACTAATCCATCTGCCTAATGCTAATTACTACAGCTTGTCTTGTCCAAAACACTTGCTAAATGTAGTTAACATTAACCCACTCTCTGTATTACATCATGGTGAATAGCGGTAATGCTAGGTAATTGTTAAGTTTCAAAAAGGTAATGGGAATGTCTAATAATACTGTGAGCTGTATCCTAAAGTAACGTCATCAACACAGGTGAGCGTCTAGGTTAGTATCTCTCATCCCTACTGGTGACAGCATCCAGCTAGCTAACCCTAACGTGGAGCCTCAGATAAGATGCAGACTGAGAGAATTATAGAATAACCTCAGTCCATATTTCACAGCCAACATAAACACATGACACTAGTAGCATAATGCCAACACTGAGGACGCAGTACATGATATTCACTTTTGAAGCCGTCATGATAGATAAATTTAATTGTTACTTGCATAGTTACTATTTTCCAATGAATACATTTTCGAGAGCTCCCTTCCTAAATATCACAAAGTCAGCCAGGCATTTTCAGCAGCATTAATGCTAAATAGTGAGGAACGCAAACTTACTGGTGGAACGCAAACTTACTCATTTCTTTTCCTTGCCTCAGGACCCCGCTGTACAATCAAAGGTCAATGCAACAAACATTCACTTTGAGGCAAGTTCAAAATTGGATGATGATGTCGGCACTGCAGTCCGGAACGTGATTGGACAATAATTTAACACGTTGTGTTGGT
Organism: Ictalurus furcatus; assembly: GCF_023375685.1. Taxonomy (NCBI): domain Eukaryota; kingdom Metazoa; phylum Chordata; class Actinopteri; order Siluriformes; family Ictaluridae; genus Ictalurus; species Ictalurus furcatus. The sequence goes on from NC_071258.1 coordinate 26,082,404, forward strand.
CACTCATGTGAATTTTTTTCTTTTTTAAACACATTTGTTGGATAATTTGTTGAAATAGTAATAACACAAAAAGTGGGTAGGATATTAACACATCCTTTCTAAGTGTGTTTCTCCAAATAAATCTAACAGTCTGTTCGTGTGAAAACTGCTACCTCCAACTGAGGTGAATTCAAACAGTCCCTCAGAGTTGATTTGACCGAAGGAGCTGGGCTGAGGCAACAGGGTCGGGGAGGGGTGCATTGATTCAACTGTCAGTGAAAATGACCCAGCCACTAACCCAGTGATTGGGTTACACAAAACTACCCAAAAACTACCCAAGATTGAGAAAATAACCTAATTAAATCACCCATTAAATGGTAAAAAAAAAAAACCCGCAGCATGTTTTAGAGTATAGGGCCTGAGCTTGGAGAATCCCCCTGGTTGGCTGTTGTTCATGTCAGTTGCATGATTGACAATCAGAGGGAACACAAACAAACAAACAAGCAGTGTCTATATACTGACATTGATCTGCTTTTTAAAATAATTACAGGCAATCTGCAAAATATTTTTCCAAATGTGCATATAGCCCCCCTCACATTGCCTGTTACCCATGCTTCAGTAGATAGACTGCTTTTATTTGTTTTAAAAATGTGCTTGTGGTCTGCTACTGGACAGGAGAGACTGAACCACTTGACGCACATGTCTCTGGAATATGTCATGGTTAGAGATATGAACTATCAGGAAGAAGAGCAGCTAATGGTGAACAGATCTAAAGCACATAGGTCCCCTTAAAGCCCCTTGCCAAAACCGACCTGCTGCCTTGTTTTATTCACCCTGTGCAAACTATTTTTAAAAATAATAATAAAACAATGCCACTGAACATTTTCACACTATCTAGCATTCACACTGTTTCATCTCACAGCACTCAAAACCAACTACTATCTGCTGCACCTGATGCAATTCAGACCCTCATCTAAAATAAAACGTGTGGGATATTGGCAGTAGACAGGAATTAATTTCAAGAGCGATGAGGAAATATACTAAGTAAAATTAGTATTAAAACTTTATAATTGAGAGTGAGATTACTAAGAGTGAGAGCAGCATTGTTTCTGTAGGGGAAAGTCTGGATGCCTTAGACAGAGATAGCAATCCCCAACTCCAGAATTAGAGCACTCAAAGTGGGGCGAAAGGTGACGACTTGGCGGCATAATCGCAAAGCCAAAGCTAACGCTAAGGAATGCCCATGGGAGCACCCCTCCTCTCCGCTTCTCCTGTCCAACAGGTTTGCTCTCCTCAATGAACACATTACTTGAGAGAACTTTTGGTCTTTTCTTATCCACCATACCTACTTCGATCAAAAGGTGCAGGCTATTTATTGGTACCTCAAATAGTGAAGGCTACAGCAAGGGGTAGAACTTTCTCTTACAAAGCCCCACAGTTATGGAACAGCCTTCCAATTTGTTTAGTCAAGCCTTTTGTGAATAGGTTTTTCTTAGGTAAAGGAGCAGATCTAGAGGGCTCACAGGCATAGAGATTTGTGATGAACTGGGATGTTTGGACCACTCTAACACGTTCACTTGGGTTTATTGATTGTGGGGTGGCTGGCTATATTAAGTGCCAGGGTGACCTCATGTCTGTGTTACCTTCTGACGCTCTCTTTTAGCTATGCAGTCATAGCTAGTCTTGCCGGAGTCCCTGTTTGCACTCTGCATGCAAAGTACATTGTCCTTGACCATTATGCAATACAATAAGCATACATAATAATCCCTCCCTCCCTCTCTCTCTCTCGTGTGCGCATGGACTGAGTGAGTGGGCGGAGTCGGAGTGGTAGTGAGTTAGTTTTCTGAGGGAGTCTTAATTTACTCTTGTTTGTTGTGTGTGTGTGTGTGTGTGTGTGCGTGTGTATGTGTGTGTGCGTGGGTGTGTGTGTTTGTGTGTGATTTTTCCCGCTGGCCTGGGTGGCTGTTTCCGTGGTTGGGAGCATGGCTGCCTCAGGTACGGGGAAGTATGATTCCCTCACGCACGGGGAAGTATGATTCCCTCACGCGGCGGCATGCTATAAAAGTAGCCACTACCGCCAGCTTTGAGGAGGTTAGTCTGGCCGTGGGGGAGAGTGTTGGATACGACAACATTCTGTCTGCGACACGTATGAATAGTGCTGTCGTGTTATTTCTGAAAACGGTGGAGTTGGCAAACGAAATGGTTGACAACGGAGTTGTGATTGATGGTGTGTTCCACTTAGTGCTTCCTTTATCAACCCCGTCTAAAAAAGTCATCCTGTCTAATGTTCCTCCTTTTATTAAGGATGAGGTTCTGTCACAAACGTTATCCCACTATGGAAAATTGGTCTCTCAGATCAAGAAGATAGTGATTACAAGTAAATCCCCTCGTGTAAAACATATCGTGTCTTTCAGACGGTTTGTGTACATGGTCATGAAGCATAATAATGATCTGGATCTGACACTCAATGTAAAGGTGGAAGATTTTAATTATGTAATTTACGCTACTACTACTACTACAATGAAGTGTTTTGGGTGCGGTTTATCTGGTCATCTGGTGTGGGCCTGTCCGGAAAAACGTGTGAATCCCGAAAATGGTAATAATGCTAACGAGGCCGCTGGTAACGAGGTTACTGCTGGAGAGGGCGTTGGGGTGGATGGGGCCCACACACCAGGAGAGGGAGCAGCAGCACCTTCTCAGGTGGAGACACCTGAACCTGGCCCCTCTCACCAGGGTGTCGGTGCTAAACCAGGTGAAGAAGAGAAGGCTGAGAGTGAGCCTGATTTATGTGATAAGGATACACAGGACAGTACGGTGTCACTATATAGTGTTGATCTGTCCCTTGCTGATGAAGTTGGGGATGAAAGCTCTCATATGGATACGGAAGAGAATGTGTTCAAGGTGCCCCAGAGAAAGAGACGGAGAAACCGTCCTCATGCACAGGCTAAGAGGAAAGATGTTGCAGAGGAGTTGAATTCTGTGGCGGTAGAGAGTGAGAGCGAAGCGTCTGACTGTAGTATTACATGTAGTGTAAATCTAAGTGGCTTTTCGAGCCATGAATATAGCGTGGACGACATCAAGGCTTTTCTGAAAAAAAACTAAACATGCTAGGAATGTGGGGATAGACGAGTTTTTTCCAGATGTGGAACAGTTCGTTAGAAAAACAAGGGGGTTGATGGCAGAAGGGGGTTTCACTGATCAGGAGGGATACCGTCTAAAAAAAATCCTTACAAAAGTCAATGTAATGTTAGACAATAATGATAGTGATAGTCAATCCTAGACATTATGTACGTAAATCTGTTATTTTTCCTCATATTCATGAGTGAGTTTCGAATTGCTTCGTTGAATTTAAATGGGGCAAGGGAACGAAATAAACAGATTTTTGTTATTTGAAACGGTAAAGCAAAAGAAAATTGATGTAATCTTTGCTCAGGAAACCCACACACACACCAGTAATGCTGCTGACTGGGCCAGGGAGTTTAAAGGGTTATCCTTTTTAAGTCATAAGACATCTACCAGTGGGGGAGTAGCTATTTTATTTTCCCATAATTTTATTCCTTGTTCTTATCAAGCTGATGAAATTATAAAGGGTCGACTGTTAAAGGTTAGAGCACAATATGAGAATAGGTGGGTTGTTTTTGTTTGTGTTTATGCCCCGACCACAGCCATTGAAAGAATGTTATTTTTACGAACCTTAGATAATGTCCTGAAGAATTGTTACTCTGATGATTTTTTAATTCTAGGGGGGATTTTAATTGTACAGAGCTGAGTATAGACAGGAATCATGTAGAGCCCCATATGCCATCACGTAGAAGGCTAGTCGAGTTAATGAATTCCTGTGACCTTGTGGACATTTGGAGAAATTTTCAACACATGCAAAAGCAGTATACCTGGGTGCACTCCTATAATAATATGCTCTCTATGGCCAGATTGGATAAATTTTATGGTTTTAAACACCAGTTAAGTGCTTTTAGAAGTTGTGTAATTATACCAGTAGGATTTACGGACCATTGTATGGTTCTCTCTACTGTGTATTTAAGTAAACTCAAACATAAGTGTGTGTATTGCCATTTTAACACCAGTTTATTGCAAGACGTTCATTTTAGGGATGTGTCTAAATATTTTTGGAGTGATTTTAGAACCACAAAGGTTTCTTTTAAATCAGTGCAACAGTGGTGGGATTTTGCCAAAATGCAAATTAAACAGCTGTGTCAACAGTATACCTCCAATGTCACGAGAGACACAACTCTACGCATGAAATCCTTGGAGGATGAAATAATGGCGCTTCAAGAGTTAATGAAAAACACAGGATGGCAGGTATGCATATAAAATTTAAGAACAAAAAAGAGTTTATTGACTAAATTGCTAGACGTTACCGCACAAGGAGCTCTGGTCAGGTCACGGTTTCAGACTGTGGAGTGTATGGATGCACCGTCAAAATTCTTTTTTTAATTTGGAAAAAAAGAATGGTCAAAATAAGATGATACATGGTCTGTTTTCTGAAGATGGAACACTTTTATTGGACCATAGAGAAATTCAAAAGAGAGCAGTCGGTTTCTACAAGGAACTGTACAAGTGTGAAATCTCCAATGAACAGGCCCATGATAACGTCTTTTTGAAGGATCTCCCTCAGGTGTCAAAGGAAACACATACAAGGGGCGTTGACCCTAGAGGAACTGCTACGAGCCTTCCAGGGTATGGAGAGTGGCAAGGCACCAGGGATCGATGGTCTACTGGCTGACTTTTATAAGTCTTTTTGGCCTGAAATGGGTGTTGACCTACTGGAGATACTGGGTGACAGTTTAGTCACGGGGCGGCTGCCACTCAGTTGTTGCAGAGCAGTATTGACTCTGTTGCCCAAAAAAGGAGATCTACACGACATAAAATCATGGAGACCTGTTTCAGTTCTCTGTGTGGAATATCGACTGCTCTCTAAGGTATTGGCAAACCGACTTAGTATAGTCATGGAAGAGGTGATCCATCCAGACCAGACCTACTGTGTGCCGGGTAGATTTATTCATGATAACATTTCATTCATTAGGGATGTCGTAGAAGTCAGAAGGATTTTTAATTTGGAATGTGGTTTGGTTTTAATTGACCAGGAAAAGGCTTTCAACAGGGTTGAGTAATCCTACTTATGGAACATTTTGACTGCTTTTGGTTTTAATTCGGATTTTATCGATAAAATAAGAGTTCTGTACCGTGACAGTGAAAGCATACTGAAGATTAATGGTGACTTGTGTGCTCCTTTTAAAGTTCATAAGGGAATAAGACAAGGATGCCCGCTATCAGGCATGTTGTATTCCCTTGCAATTGAACCTCTTTTAGCAAAACTGAGAACACAATTGCAAGGTATACCAATTCCAAAGTGTGAGGGTGTTTTTAAACTATCAGCATATGCTGATGATGTGGCGATACTTGTTGGCAGCCAGAGGGATGTTGATACGATGTTGAAGATCACTGACGATTTTACAATTGTTTCTTCTGCCAAGGTAAACTGGGAGAAAAGCGTGGCGTTTTTAATTGGGAGATGGTTAGGCGGCGTCCCAAGCCTCCCAGACCGCTTATTATGGTGTAGAGATGGTTTTAAGTATTTGGGGGTGTTTTTAGGAGACGAGGGGTTTATGGGGAAAAACTTCGAAGGGACTGTTGAGAAGGTAAAGGGTCGTTTGGAGAAGTGGAATTTTTTAGTTAAAAAAGTGTCCTTTAGGGGGCGTGTGCTTATAATCAACAACCTGGTAGCATCATCCTTCTGACATAGGCTTGCGTGCATCGATCCCCCAATACATGTTTTATCTAAAATCCAGTCAATTTTGGTAAATTTTTTTGGGGACAATCTAAACTGGGTTCCACAGAGTGTTCTGTTTCTCCCCAAGGATGAAGGGGGACATGGACTGGTACACCTGCAGAGCAGGACTGCAGCCTTTCGGTTACAGTTTGTGCAAAGGCTGCTACATGGACCTGTAAATGCAAACTGGAAGGCTGTAGCATGTGCCATTTTACGGACATTTGAAGAGCTCGATTTACATAAACCTCTTTTCTGGATGGACCCGAAAAAGATGGACATCAGGAAACTTCCTGTTTTTTTACCATAATGTTTTTAAAGTGTGGGGATTTTTAACAGTGCAGAGAGTACAATGCTCAAGTTCTCTCTACTGGCTGCTGCAGGAGCCAATCATAAATGGTTCCATTTTAGATGTATCTCAGAGAAAGCCATTTCCTGCGCTCACGGAGGGGTTCCGCAGGGCTGGAGTCGTCACTCTGGGTGACCTACTGACCTTAGCAGGACCGGAGTTTGGGAACGCTGTGGCAGTTGCTGGACACATAAAGATGAGGTCAGTCCGTGTAGTCACGCAGTTTCTTGTGGAATGGAGGTCCCTGTTGACTGAAGAGGTCTTGAAAATGCTGGAGGAATATTCCGGAGGGCTAAGTAGTCCCAATGACCAAGATCCTTTTCCGGGTTTTAGAGTCTCGGCAAATGTACGTGAGTGCTCAGGTGTTTTTTTTTAATCTGAAAAACTAAGTTTTGTGGGTCCCAAGTTACCATCTGGGAAAGAACTGTACAAAATTTATGTACAATCTCTAAATAAAAAGGTTCTGGACAAAAGAGTCGACACACCTTGGCGTTCTGTTCTACAAATAAAGGAACATGTAAAGCCACAATGGAGAGCCTTGTACAAGTCACCATTAACAAAAAAGTGTGGGGATTTACAGTGGAGGATTTTGCACGGTGCAGTGGCTGTTAATTCTTTTATTTGTGTTTTAAACCCTGATGTGAGTTATGAATGTCCTTTCTGTGCCGTGAGAGATTCTGTTTTTCACATGTTTATGCACTGTGTAATATTGAAGCCTCTTTTTACTGTTTTACAGAGACTGTTTGGCCATTTTAATGAGAGTTTTACAATCGAAACTTTTATTTTTGGTTTTAAATACTCTCAAAAAAAAGGTTTAAGTGTCAGTTGATAAATTTTATCATAGGGCAGGCAAAGATGGCCATATATGTCAGCAGGAGAAACAAAATTGAATCAAATTCAGGGGACAGTATTTTATTGGTTTTTGTGATTCTGTTAAAATTTAGGATATAGATCGATTTTAAGTTTTACCAAGAGATGAAAGACCTTGTATCATGTGAAAATATATGGTGTCTGGAAGGGGCATTATGTGTGGTTGCAGAAGAAAAAGTGAGATTTCATCAATTTTTAGAAGACTGTGTACATACTGTTTGAAACTTGTTTGCTTTTTTTTATATTCTTTACTCCCTGTGGGTTTTAAAGGCAATTGAAAGGAGAATTATTTTAATTATCTATTTATTTATCTATCTATCTATCTATCTATCTATATATATATATATATATATATATATATATATATATATATATATATTTTTTTTTTTTTACTTTTTTTCTTTTAGGGTCATTTGCAATGACTCTGTGGGACCGAAATAGGTCGATGTAGCTTTTAAAAGCTTGTAAATAAAAGGCTTTTGAAATTCAATTCTCTCTCTATCTCTCAAGCTACACATATTTCTCCTGAGATACCAGTGATCCTGACCCCTTTTGCGCTCCGGACCTGCCCAATCCATTTTTTTGTCCTTCTTCTAGTTGGAGTTCATCAATTGGAAGTCACTTGTTGCTGCTGAGGATGGCCCCACATGGTGTAGCCTAAATATCAATGAGATTAGTGAGGATGTGGAAGTGGTACCACTTAAAAACCATAAAGATAACTTTGGACCTTAAGTCACTTGAACAGTTATGCTATGATGGCTTAGGACTACAATTGCTACAAACAGTTTTGCACTCAACTCTCCATCAGTGAACAGTGGATAAGTTCAAAAAGACAGAATTCATGTGAAAACTTTAATGAATTTCCTGCTTACAGAATTGCATATTTGTTCATGTAGTACACAGTTATAGAAGGGATTTATTTATAATTGCACTATCCGGTATCACCCAGATGGGTTCCTTTTGAGTCTCCCCTTGCCACCGTTGCCTCTACCTTGCACATTAGGGATACATTCATACATTTAAAATCTATATCCTGAGTTTCTATATTTCTGGAATTCATATATTTCTTTGGGACAATGTCCAGTGTTAAAAGCACTAAACAAATAAAACTGAATTGAATTGAATATCTGTGATGTATAAAGCTAGAGTAGAGTGACGCTCTCTGCAAGGTCAAAGGAGGAATGACGTTCTCCGTGAAGCCAGAGGGTGGAGCGATTCTCTCTGTGATGCAGGAGGGGGGAGCGATGTCCTCCATGAAGCAAGAAAGGGGAGCAACACATGACTAATCAGCAACATCTTCAACCAAGCAAGGAAGCATAAGGAAGTCCTTAGCAAAGTAAGAAAGCAGAGTGATGTCTGAAGAGATGCCGGGCATAGGGAAATCCATGGTGAAGCAGGGAGACCTCAGTGTAGGACCTCAATGCACAAGCAGCATAGAGCACCCATTACATAAGCCCCCACAATCAGATGTTGAGACACCAAGTTTATTACAGCTTGTGGCTGACTGCTGGGTTCTCACTGTCCTGTAACAATTGGGCAAGTGATAGGAAATGGATGAACTCTCACATATTAGCAAACCTCTCTCAAAATCATTGATCTAGGCCACTTGCCGAAACCAGGTGGCTGACCTACAAGATGAAAGTCTTGACCCTCAGCTAATAACTGTGGGAAAGCGGGGGATGGCTCACCCAGACAATCAACCCAAGGACAATTAACCCTATACTTATCACATTGTTACACGGACTGCATCAGAACACTTCATATATTCTACAGTGCCAAGGACTGCAAGAATAATACATACGTCATACAACTAAAATTGCCTATTTTCTTCCATATTTTATCCTGTAATTATCATGCTTATAACCACAATATTGCCATTAAACATTTGACTGTTTAACATGTACGAGTATTATTGATTATGGATATAGGTGTGGGATTGATTATTAGTAGTGTGTCAACATATGCCTTGTTTGGTATGTGTGTGTTTGCTGAGTGATTTCCTGAAAGATGAGAGTAAGGGAATACGGGTAGAATTTCGTTATGTATACAGTGGTGCTGGAAAGTTTGTGAAACCTTTCACATTTTCTATATATCTGCATAAATTGTACTAAAAGTAGACAAAGGGATTAAACAAGTGAGACAAAAATATTATACTTGTCATTTATTTATTGAGGAAAATGATCCAATATTACATTTCCGTGAGTGGCACAAGTATGTAAACCTTTGCTTTCAGTATCTGGTGTGATCCTCTTGTGCAGCAATAACTACAACTAAACATTTCCAGTAACTGTTGATCAGACCTGCACATTGGCTTGGAGGAATTTTAGCCAATTCCTCAGTACAGATCAGCTTCAACTCTGGGATTTTGATGGATTTCCTCAATGAACTGATTGCATCAGGTCCTTCCACAACATTTCTATTGGATTAAGGTCAGGACTTTGACTTGGCCATTCCAAAATATTAACTTTATTATTCTTTAACCATTCTTCAGTAGAATGACTTAGAGTTGTTGTATGTCTGCATGACCCGCTTTAGGGAATATTAGCTGTTTAGAAGCCTTCCCCGCAATTATATGTAAGGAAAGTTTAGATAGTTAAATTTAGTTACTTATATTCTCCACCAATACATGTAGGAAAGCATTAACTCCCAGGGAGTCTTAATTTAGGGAAATATTGCCAGAATCAAATTACAGCAACTAACTATTTTATTCATCCACTGAAGCTTTTGGTGAGAATGTGCACTGATTCTGAAAGTTATTACTCTTGTGGCCTTTGACAGTAACACCTTAAAGTGATCCGTAGCAACAAAGTATAACAAAATTGGCAAGTTTAGGGACTCAGATCATGAATAAATGAATCACAGAACAACTTCACTTCAAAATAGACATGATTTTATTACACTAATCTAACTACCACACAGAGACTATTCTAACACATATACACAAACAGGCGCATACATACACACACATATGAGCATGACAGAGAGGAATGGACTTTATTATTATTATGCGTGACCCAAAACTGATTGTAGACTTCCTCACTGCCAGCTGTCAGGTTCACTTTGCCATGGACTTTTACCCAGTCTCAACAAAGTTTCACTAATTACATACATTTCCCTTGTGTTTTATTTATTTAATAATTTTTCTCCAACACTGGCTACCCCAGCCCTATAAGGGTTCTAATCAGAGGTGGTCTTTTTGGATGACTGGTGCATCTTAGTCTTAATCATTTAGTCTTCCCCTCCAACTAATTTGCATAATACCTTTTGGGACATGCTTACTCTCACTTTGTGTTAATTTGGTCTTTAACCCTTATAAATGAAACTCCATGATGAGTCATTAAATTCTGTAGTTTACTAGCATTCTAGAAATGTTACAATTGAGACACAGACACCAAACATGACCTAGTTGGATATAATGATCACTTTGCCAGATATATCGGCCTAATACAAGATAACAGCCTAGAGCCATGACACCCTGCAGCTCTAGGCTGGTTTCCCACTGAAACTAAGCAGGGTTGAGCCCAGGCCAGTACCTGGATGGGAGACCTCTTGGGAAAAACTAAGGTTGCTGCTGAAAGTGGAATTAGTGAGGCCAGCAGGGGGTGCTCACCATGTGGTCCGTGTGGGTCCTAATGCCCCAGTATAATGATGGGGACACGATAAGGCCCCCATTAGCCCTTATATATAAAATGGTATTCTAATAATCTCAATTCCTGAGTTGGCTACATCACTCTCCTCTCCACAAATAGTTGGTGGGTGTTCTGCCAGACTATGGCTGCTGTTGCATCATCCAGTTGGATGTTACTCACTGGTGGAGGTTCAGGAGAATTCCCTCATTTATAGATGAACATGTACAAAAGAATTACAAAGTATAAATTAATAATTTCCCTCACAGTACTCATCTTATTCTAGTGAATAATCCACCTAGTTCATGTACATTACACCATGAATATATTTCACATTTGCCATCTCAATCACTGCTGATCTTGTCTCACACATTTGACTTACTGTCACTGATAGACTGCATGAATCTACTGTCTGGGCTGCAAATAAATCAGCCCTAGCCTTGCTTCTTCATACAGTACTGTGTATTTTTCCTGGTTCCATTCATTTGTGATTTTTAGTAGCTGCTCTATCCTGGTCATTGTGGGAAAACTGGGTGAGAGGCAGGAATATACCTTCAATGGGACCCAAGTCCATCACAAGGACTACTCACATCTAGGGGCAATTTAGCATAGCCAATCCACCTAATGGCTGTTCCCTTTCAAAGGGAACTTCGACGTTGCATTTAGCATAACAGTATGGGAATGCCTTGTGCGCGTGACCGGTATCTGAAGCTTGTGTAAAAGCATGCCTCTACTTATAGGCCTGCCATGATCAGGTGATGTGGTAATTAAGCACGTCACATGATATATATATGGCACCTGTGAACCATGCTGACAGCCTTATTATCTTCAGCGAGACTGCATGTCTGTTGTTTGTGTGACAAAAACGCTTCATTTCTACTTGATATTTTCTCAAAATCTCTGAACTTTTCTATCTCTTTTTTTAGAGGAAAAGAGAGGTAAGTAATGAGCGAGAAAGAATTCAAGAAGTGTGTTACGGCTTGCTCCCGTTTCATCACGGGGAAAAGTGTACACTTTCTAGGTGAAGCGTTAGCGGTGTAGTATGCTATGGCATCCTCGAGAGGCTGTGCATGGTAACGCCTACATGAAGCAGCTCGGCTTGCGACTCGCGCTCTTCTCGAAAAAAAACGGAAGCTGAAGCAAGTCGGGTTTCAGAGCCTTGCGGATCTGGGCCGGCCACTGCCGAGGCAACTAGCCGTCTCAGGTTCAGGGGATCTCTTATGGATCCGGAAGAGGAGCCGGAGATGAGCGCTACTCTATCTCTTGCTCTGTCTTCCGGGTTCGGCTCTCCGCTGGATTTTGGAGCTCGCGTCGCGACTCCTCCTTCCGCTATGGAAAGCCAAAAGGGTAATAATTCCTCTCTGACGCCGAGGAGTTAGAAGGATGTGTTAAAAACTGAGAGCAGCATATAAAGAGCTGCTTGAAGTGATTACCCAGTGAAAGTAAATCCCTCACACTGCAGAAACTCCCTTGTCTTCCAAAAGTTTATGACAAAATCTCAGGCTTCTGGGAGAAAACCATGCATAAGCCATATTCATAACCCCACAATGTTGGATTATTCGGCCATTGTGGGAATGAACGGCATGGCTATTTAACTATGCTCAAGGTGGAGGAGGCGCTTGCGAGCTACCTCACTCCGCCGACGGCAGATAATTACGGGGGCCAGATTGTATCCAAGCCATGTAAGGCCACCATGGCATTGGTGGGCAAGCCTATGCAGTAGGAGTCTTGCTTGGGGGTCACTGCAGACAATGACAGGGTTGCTGGCCTACCAAGCAGACCTGCTGAGTGAGCTTGACATATGGCGGCATTAAAAAAAAAAAAAAACAGTTCCTTCCCTGTTGTCTCGAGCTCACCCGGGCATCCACAAGTGGAGCCTGGGCCAGCACTAGTGTGAGGGACACCCATAAGGCAAGTATGGCAGCCCGCCAACCGCCGCAAACAGCCAGGGGAACTGGGCGGCCACAGTCGCAGTCTGCTACTAGGCCTGATCTGAGAACGGTCATAAAGGCCAAGCAGGCAAAGAAGAGCAGTCCTGAGGGGCCGTGGAGGGATGTATCTGGGGCCATGAGGTTGTTAGGGCAGGTAGTCCCTAGTGCTACTGTAGGGCCTCCCCTAGCCAAGGTGGTCCCCAAGTTTTCAATGTTCTCTGGTCAGCGAGCTGTCACAGGGCAACAAAAATCTGATGCTTTCCTCCAATAGAATGTGGAATAGTTAACGTCACTAAAAGACCATCGGGCAGCGTGCAGCTACTGCCAAATGTGTCTCCATGGGTTCTGTCTACCGTAGAAAGGGTTACCTGGTCCAGTTATAGCTCGACCCCCCCCGTTCACAGGTGTGCTCACCACAGCAGTCAGCACAGACCAGAGCCCGACGTTAGCGCAGGAAGTAAGCTCCCTTTTGGACAATGGGGCCATAGAACATGTACCCCGTTCCCGAAGGGAGGGAGGTTTACAGCCATTATTTCCTGTTCCGCAAAAAAGTGGGAGTATGCGGCCAATTTTAGATCTGCGTCATCTGAACCGTACTCTTCAGACATACAGGTTCAGAGGCTGACGCTCAAACTCAAAATCGTGCTACAGATTCAGTTCGAGAACTGGTTTGTGGCGATAGATCTAAAAGGTGCATATTTCCACATAGGAATATCACTAGCTTTATCCCCTCGCACCTTCACAAAGTGCATGGATGTCACTCTGGCTCCATTGGGACTCCAGGGCATCTGTGTACCAAACTACCTGGACATCTGGTCAATTCTAACACGATCCAGGGAGCTGGCGGTTCAACATCAAGATGTTGTTCTCGCCCATATGAAGAGCTTGGGGCTCAGGTTGAATCTCAGAAAAGTATGCTTTCCCCGGTGCAGTGGACAACTTTTCTAGGGGTTATAGGATTCTACTACAATGAGGGCGTTTCTATCCCCAACATGCGTAGTGTCAATCTTATCAACACTGAGCAAGATAAAGCTGGATCTTGGGAGACTTTGGGGTGGAGTCCACACATGTGGCCAAGGTCACATCTGTGTGCTGCTCCCACCATCGCTCTGCTCCCACAAGCTCTAGCGAGAGTTTGCCAAGACAGTCTGCTAGTAGCACCTTTTTGGCCAGCTCGAACATGGTTCTGAGGAATAATATCCCTGCGAGATGGCACTCCTTGGGAGATTCCCGTCTGCAGGGATCCACTGTAGACCCAGTAAACTGCGCAATAGCTACAGTCCTGGAGCTCCTACAAGAACATTTCTCAACGGAGTGGGATCCTTCTACAATCAGGGTTACGTGGCCACCATTTTGGCCAGCCACACCCCTGTTGAGGGAGCCTCTGTGGGGCAACATCCTCTAACTTCGAGGTTCATGCATGGTGTCAGACGGCTGAGGCCCATCTGCAGGCCGTGCATACCTTCCTAGGACCTTCTGTGGTCCTGGAAGGTCTGTCGGGTGCCCCATTCAAGCCCCTAGAGTGGATCTACTGTCTCCAGCCGGAGGGCTGATTTATCACCCTCGGCCAGAACTACGGAAACTGTGGGTCTGGCCCCTGAGGGGCACCAGCTCATAGATTCTGGTCTCACAACTGAGATTGTAGAAACCATGTTAAATGCTACAGCACCATCCACAAGGAAATCGTATGCACTCAAGTGGCAGCTTTTTGTCTTGTGGTGTGAGGAACGTCAGCTAGACCCAGTGAACTGCTCAATAGCTACAGTCCTGGAGTTCTTACAAGAACGTTTCTCAGCGGGCTGGGCTCCTTCTACATTCAGGGTTAATTTTATCCTTTCACAACCAGACTGTTGAGACAAGCAATTCAGGCAGAGGCACAGGTTGTTCATATGTTGGTCCTAATATCATGTTTGTGCCTGTAAATTATGAAGAGGGATGTTTGAACCAATATGATGTATGGAGTAAAGAATGTGGTTTCCCAGAAAAAGGTAGTTTTATTCTTAGACAGTTGGAACATCTAAAACTTACTTTGGAGACAAAAGAGAGAGAGAACTCTAAAACAAACAATGACGTGCAGTTTTTGGCTGACTGGAAGGCATTTGGTGAATGTGAGCGTGAGGTACATAAAAGAGAGAAAAAATGTCAGGCACGACCCTCATCTGTTTCAAAGTGTGCCAAGTTACAGAAAGCTGATCCTGACCTGGACTCCATCCTTCCACGGCGAACACAACCAGCAGCAGAAGTGGGTCCCTCAGCACCATCATCAGATCCACATTTCTATCCAGACCTCACTGCACTGGAAGCTCTGCCTGATAACTCAGAAAATGAAACGCAGGTCTTCTCACCACTGGGCACAAGATCAGGACTCACGTTCAGAGGGATAAAACAACTGTCTAAAGCACATGCCAACACCTCCCCAATCAAGCCAGACGCACAGGGATCTGTACATGAGGTAATAACAGCGCCTATGGTGGAAGTGGCAGGGCCTGATGGGGCAATACTCGTCCACCCACCCTGGACAATGCAGCCTACACAGGAGAGATTGCAGCTCTCCAACAATGACTAATTGAAGCCTTTCCTGTGTGAATGGACATGACAAAAATAGCAAAGTGCAAGCAGCAAGATTCAGAAACTGTGTCTTAGTATCTATCTCATCTCACTGAAGTCCATGATGCAAATTAAGGCCAGTAGCACTGGCAGATGGACAAGCAGCCGAAGTCACGGCATGGGAAGCACATCCCAGAAAGGGTTCATGAATGGTATGAAACCAGAGGTCGCTGCTCTCATAAAATGTCAACCTGGGACAGTGGAAATCTGACTCAGGTAGAATGATATGCAATCCACGCGGAGACGCTCCTATGAGAAGCAAAGGAAAGAAAGAGGGAGAAGAGAAGAAGAGGTGTGAAAACCAAAAAGACATGGACGAGGAAGGCTGGCAACCCCCATAGATACAACTTCACATGTTTTAGCTGCGGAAAAGTTGGACATTTTGCAAGAGACTGTCAAGAGCAGAACCAAGAGGAGGCCAACTGAGGGGAGGAGGAAAGGAAGAGTGAGGCACCTGGAAACAGAAGAGGTGACACCCAAACTGTAAGTTAGCTCATAAAGAGCAGGGATATACAAATACATCTACACCCAACCCTGGTCAGACAAATAATTCCCAAATGCCTAAACCAGTTATAGCCCTTAACCTTTTTAAATACAATGCCTCTCCCTTTGTACAGTTATCATGCATGCCTCTTGTAATTAATGGGAAGAGTGTCACGTTTTTGGTGGACTCGGGGGCAAAATATTCAGTAATAAAGCATGTTGAACTAAAAGAACCCCAAAAAAAATAGTTCAGTCACTGCACTCCATAGGTGGGACATTCAGTAATAGAACGTTTTTCTGAACAGTTAGTCTGTGAATGTGAAAATGGTAAAAGTGTAACCCATCAATTCCTAATCCAGTCCTCATGCCCAGTTAATTTGCTGGGCAGAGACTTAATGTGCATTTTGCACCTAAATTTGATTTCCTCACCCCAGTGCTTGACAGTAACCGATGAATCATTGATGGGAATTGAATCTTTCACAAACAAAGAGCTCTGTGTTTAACAATGGTCCATGTATACTAAAGCTAGCATCTGTGCTCGTTTGTTGACGTTGGCACATGATAAGATGAAGGACAAATGTGTTGATTTTATGTTGTCCTCTGTCCTCCATTGCACAGCGGAAGTGCATGAAGGAAGAGACTTTAATTTTGAGAAAGAATGGTTTATGGATATCCCAGAAAGCGAAGAGATGTATCTAAAGGCACTATATTGGTGTGAAAAATTTTGTGCATGTTCAGTCAAATTATGCAGCACACAGTTGCATGTATTCTCTGTCCCAGAATCAGTGCCTTACATCTCATTAGCCAAAATAAAGAATAAACAGTAGAAAGACGTGGGACTGTGGGTCAGATTATGTGACAGTGGGAAAATTACAGATTGGGAGCAGAAACCCACCTCCAACATGTGGTACAGCCCGACGCTGGGAGTTTATAAAAAATTCTTTCAGGAAATGTGCAAGGTTAACTGGGATGTAATATGTCATGACAAGGGAATGTTTCTGAACCTTGGGACAAGCCCCACACCCCTAGAGATACACCCACAATTGAAGAATGTACCTTTTGGGCTGTGGGCCCAAGGGAAACATGACGAAGGCCTGATTAGAAGTGCACCACCAGTCGTGATCACACCCAAATCTGACTTTCGGCCCAGACAATCTCAATACCTTCTTAAATCTGAAGGTATTGAGGGAATTAGACCAGTATTTAATTCACAACTAAAAGCAGGGGTCATTGTTCCCTGCCCAGATTCGCCAGTGCACACTCCAATATTTCCAGTGAGAGAAGCAAGAAAAAAAACCCACAACCTGATGAATGGAGATTTGTACAAGATTTGCAAATGGTTAATGCAGCAGTAAAAAAAGAGAGCTCCAGACATGCCAAATTATTACACCGTATTAAGCCAGGTTCCAGCAAGTTGTGAATGGTTTTCAGGCATAGATTTGCATTTCTCAGTATACCTCTTGATAAAGACAGTCAGGTTTGGTTTGCATTCATATTGATGGATCTCCTTACACTTTCACTCACTTGTGTTAGGGGTATTGTGAGCAACTGATGATATACAACCAAATGCTAAAGGACAGCTTAGCACCTTTAACGCTTTCTCCAGGTCACAGTGTGAAACTGACACCATTAAATTGTTGCAGCATCTCGCTAAGGAGGGACACAAAGCCAGTCTCTCAAAATTACAGTTTGTGCAGCAAGAAGTGAGAGTCTTGTGTCATGACATTTCTGCAAAGGGAAAGAAACTGTATCTGCAATCCAGAAGATTCCCAAGCCTCTGACAAAGATACAAGTTCTCTCTATCCTGGGTATGTTTTTGTATTGCAGAACTTTCATTCTAAACTATTCCATTGTAGAAGCACCGCTCAGAGAGATGGCATATGCAACAGGTTTTACAGCTCATTCTTAGGTAAGTTGGATTCAGTCACTGCAAAGTTTCCCCCATGTGTATGTGCAATAGCAACAGCTGAGAAAGCTGTGGTGGCATCCAGAGACCTGGTAGGTTACACAGAATTGACCCTCTTGGTTCCACATGAAGTGTCATTGCTCCTACTTGAACAGAAAACCTCACACCTGTCCACCCAGCGGTGGCTGTGCTATAACACTATACTACTAGATATGCCAAATGTTACTATAAAATGATGTACTGTCCTTAACCCTGCTACTCTCCTTCCAACATAGGGAGACGGAGAACCACATGATAGTGTTGCACTAACTAATGAACTCTGCTCCCCTAGAGTCGACCTGAAGGATGTTCCATTGGAAAACCCAGATCTCATCCTTTTTGTGGATGGGTTAGCGTCACGTGACCCAGAGACAGGTAAAAATCGAGTGGGCTATGCAGTAGTAACCGTACATGAGACGGTCGTGTCAAGTCTCCCCTCAAACCTCTCAGCACAAGCCGCTGAACTATACTAAACTAAAGAGCAAACAGTTACCATCTACACAGACAGTACATTTACATTTATTCATTTAGCAGACGCTTTTATCCAAAGTGACTTACAAATGAGAAAATACAAGCAGTGATCTATCAAGCAGAGAACAGTGCAAGTACTGCTCCCATATAAGATCCATTAATTGAGTTCTAGAAGAAGCAAAGTGTGCAGAGTAGAGGTGTAAGTGCCAGAGTAAGTTTTTTTGTTTTTGTTTATATATTAGGGTTGGTTAGGTGTTCATGGAAGAGGTGGTTCTTTAGTCGTTTCTTGACAATGGTGACAGATTCTGTGGTCTGGATTGAGGTTGGAAGTTCATTCCACCCCTGAGTAACAAGTTAGTTTGAAGGTTCTTGAAAGGGACCTTGAGCCATGCTGAGTAGGTACTACTAAGCGTCGGTCATTGATTGATCAGTAGACATGCCTTTGGGGTATTGCATGATTTTGGGACAATTTGATAATACAAGAACTTCCTGACAAGTTCAGGAACACACATAGCCCACCACAAACTAGTCTCTGAGCTGCTCGACGCAGTGCTACTCCCTAAAGCTATTGCAGTATGCAAATGTGATGCACACACTAACAAATCAGACCCTGTTTTCCTAGGAAACGCTCAAGCGGACAGTGCAGCAAAGCAAGCAGCTGAATCTATGGTCCCAAAACTCAAAAGAAAATAATCAATCCTTCTTTACAGCTTTCAGACCTCCAAACATGAGCTCTGGCAGAGGAAAAGACTGTATGGTGCAAAGCGGGTTGTTCCGTCATTAACAGTGTGTGACGAAGCCCACAAGGCTGCCATTGCCTCCCTAAATACATATTCCCATATTACGCAAAGTTGATGCATGGTCATGCGTCAAAAAGGGGGAATGATAGCAGCAGTAACCAAGCATTGATTCACAAAGGGCTTCTCTAATTACTCTATGAAAAATTTGTTTACAGTGTTTGTGCAACTCATAATGTGGGTCGAGGTTTGAAGGTAAAGAAGGCCTCACACCCAACTCCAGACAAACCTACTTTTCTAAATGGGTGGAAGCATTCCCTATGTCCAAACAGGACTCAGACATGGTAGCAAAGGCATTGCTTAGAGAAGTAATTCCTGGATGGGGAATTCCCACAAAAAATTCTCCAGTGACAATGGCACACCTTTTGTGAGCTATGCCCTCAAACAGGTGGGTGAATATTTGGGTTACTGGGCAACCCTGTCCTCTGCTCTGCACTTTATCCACAAGCAGGTAAAGGCAGCACTTCCAGCTCCAGCCACGGGTACACTGAATGAACTGAAGCCCAGAGAGTGGGTCGTGTTCAAGGATTTCCACAGAACCAGGTGTAACAAGCCAAGGTGGTCAGGATCTTTCCAGGTCCTCTTCGTCACTCATTCAGCAGTGAAAGTCAGCCAACAAGCCACGTGGATGCATGCCAGCCACTGTAAGAGAGTTCCAGAGCCGAGCACTGAGCTGGAGAAGACGGGACTTCGACAGGAGGACTAGAAAGTGATTCTCTATCAAAAGGCCTCTTGGAGGACCGACGCTCACGAGCGACGATCTGCATATACACACACATTCTCACACCGGTTCCATGTGGTTACACAGCACAAGACACCAAGTGGTATCTAGTAGCCTGCGAAATCACGGACATGTAATTTTTGGAGAAAATGTTGACGACAGGGAAACTGTATTCTTAGGAGGGCTGAACTTCATACTGAGGGCTGAAGTACATACTATATAGCCACATTGCCAGGACAGAGAGGCCAGGTTAGATGACGTGACTTTGCTACCTCACCTCTTATGTCCCAAAGCTCCCGGACCGCAGACTACTGTTGCAGACTAGACACAAATCATTAGATGTGGACCTGCACATCCACTCACACATACAAACCTATTCCTAATCATGCACCTACCTCCTTGTATAGGTGGTATCTGTTAGTAAGCCCTGTCACAGAAATAATCTCACAAATCACTGGGACCTTTCCCGACAACACTGGGGGTCCGGGGGGTAGACCCTTAAGCTAGAAAGATAAACCAAAGCACGGTATTGGAGTTTATTGGGTGGAAGACTTATTGATCAATCACTCCAATCACATAGTTGTGGCAGAAAGAGTGCATGACACACACACTTTTAACCAAATTTGGTATTTAGCTGATCGTGGTGATAGGACTAAGTGCCTAAGGCGACGTGATTTCTATAGGTCCCACATAAGCCCGCAAAGTTCTTTAGTAGACTATTGCTGCAG
This sequence comes from Ictalurus furcatus, assembly GCF_023375685.1. Taxonomy (NCBI): domain Eukaryota; kingdom Metazoa; phylum Chordata; class Actinopteri; order Siluriformes; family Ictaluridae; genus Ictalurus; species Ictalurus furcatus. The sequence continues at coordinate 26,102,696 of NC_071258.1, forward strand.
ATTGGACGACAATTAATAGTTAAAAGCCCGTATGCCAAGATATTTGCCGCTTCTGTAACGCCTCTGTAAACCGTTCTGTATCACCTTTGGTAATAAGAATCAATGCCAATAGTGCTACCCACACAACGTAACACGTCCCCTTGTCACACAGATACATAATGGTTATTCTATCATTGAACACATGCGGTCTGCAATATGCAACCCTCCACAGACTAGCGAGATGAGGTTTGATTGGCTGAACTCAGTACTCGGGGGATGTGGCTCGTGGATATTAACCTTCTGTCTACCAATAGGTGCAATGATTTTTCTTGTCATGCTCATTTTGCCTTATATTGTTTCTCTAGTTCGGAGCAGTCTCTCACGCTCGTTGAAATCACTAATGACCGAACACTGATGTTGACAAAGAGTGATTACGATCCCTATGATGACCAACCTGACTTGTATCCTAAACCTGACTGGGTACTAGATCCTCCCAGCGACACTGACGATGACAAGTCATTGACATCCGTTTAACACCTATTGTAAATATTCCTTTGACTAGAATATTTAAAATATTTTGATGACTCTCATTTCACCCTAAATGAGATTGCTTGACCACAGGATACTTTATATCTGCAAAAACAGCCTTAGCACCTTCATTATGTCTGTTTTATGATGAATTCAGTTGAACCGTGAAAGGATTCTGAAGTTCTGATGTATTCACAGCATAGTAATTTCTCTGTTAATTTTAGTTATCATATTTTGTAATGATAAAAGGGGGAAATGTGAGGGAAATGATTAATTTTTACTTTGTAATAGTTTTGTTCTTGTTCTGTTCATCTGAGGATAATGTCAAAGAAGGTCATGTCATTTAGATTAGTACAGAATGTTTATCTGCTTATGGAGACACAAACATGTTTTTCTGTTAAGGGTTTGACCCTGAAACAAAGCCTGCTTGAACTGCCTCAAACTGCTTCTTATCGGTACACAGAAATGTATCATGCTCTGCGCTTCATATATGTAGTTCATGTTCAGCACAAGCAGGCTAGAGCGCTCTCATTATTCTATCTTGCTTTCTTCTATCCTGTATTCATCCTCTGTAATAAACCTTTTCACCTCAGAGGACGAGTCTGAGAGTGTTGTCTAAATTTCTACGACAGTAGATGAGCACAAATGTGTTTATGGTTCAAATTAAAGGGTTATAGCTTTTCTGATTACCAGGTTTGGGATTTCACGGAAACAAGGCATGAACCCAGTAGGGGATTTTGAACTTCAAACACAGAAATTATGAATGTAGTTGCATATCTGCCTGTAAGTATCCCATAACAGTCTTATTATACCATGGATTAAACATCATGATATAATGCACTGCTCAAAGTTTCATTGACTATGTTTACATGGACAGCAGTAATCTAATTATTGACCTTACTCTGATTAAGATAATAATGTGATTAAGGTGTTTACATGAGTTGCTTTTAGAATACTCCTGTCATGTTCCCGTTTTACATGTTATAGAACATAATTAGATTAATAGCCCGCGTCATTACGTCACCGCACCACGCCATCCGATGTCCCTCCAGAATTTCACATATCAACATACAGTTCGTCTTCGTTATGGTACCGTATACAATTTTGGGTGTCTTTATTTTTTTCACGAACGCTTTAAGTGCAGTTTATTATTTGTCATGCTATATGTGCTGATAGACAACTGCTTGAAGCCGTGGGCTGCGTCTCAAACCGCGTACTTACCGTCTATATAGTAGCTGAGATACATGCATTTTTCCCCACTACAGGCCTATAGTAGGCAAATATGCGGTTTGGTACGCAGCCAAACTCTCTTGTTCGCCGTAAAATGTTGAGAACTGCCGTGTGTGATCGTGTCCTGTCACAAAATGCGGTGAAAACTCTCACATGACGTTCATAATGTGATTAAGGTGTTTACATGTCTGTAATACACGTCCATAATGCGACTAAAATTGCTGTTTACATGGTAGTTTCTTAATCAAAGTATGGTCTTAATCGGGTTAAGAGTAGATTATTGTTGTCCATGTAAACGCAGCTAGTGTTGAGCTCTTGATAGATGTTAGATTTCAGCCCTCTCATCTAATATCATAACCAGCCATCACTATAGGTGACTATATCACAAAGTTATTTGTTCACGCTTGCATTGTTAATGATCCAGCTTGAGATTCTTTAGGTCAGCCTTAGCTGCAGCACATTTGCCACTGCTTTTGAGCCTTATACCTTCATAACATTCTGAACATAATCAGCTCTAATAGCTGATTATCTGCACTCTTTGCCGAAGTGGGCCTCAATCTTAGACCATGAGCCAATGTACCAATCATGGTAATGACCCAATCAATACTAGGGACTATCTCTGTATGTGGGACTACTGTACTAACTCTCCTAAGCACTGCATTTATTTGCGCTGTTTCACTGCTGGTAACAGCTCTTGCATTTGGTGCATACCTGCTGCCAGCTCCTCTACTCTGCCTTCCAATGCAGTAAAGGCACTCATTCTTCCTCTTTAATGATCAGCAGAATCGTCTGCCTGTTTCTACTCTTGCCCTTACAACATGGTGAGGAACTTAATTTTTTCTGAGGATTATACTTAGCATCCAACATCCAAATTCCTCAAGCTTGGAAAAGAGGACAAATGTGACATAGCAAGGACTTTTTTTATATAAACTACAGATGTGTGGTCACAGTCATGGCTAAAAACAAGCAAAACTCCCCTAGAAACTACTGCTGTACTATAAGTGGAATAAAACACTTCAGGATAGAACCACAAGTGTGTGTGTGTGTGTGTGTGTGTGTGTGTGTGTGTGTGTGTGTGTGTGTGTGTGTTATTCCTTAGTTATAAGATAAAGATAAAATAAATCTGGAATTACTATGCCTATGTCTAAGAATTTGTCAGCCAATAGACAATTTCAAAATAAGGATATAAAAACTCCAGAAATAAATATTAATTTTATCTTAATATAAATATGAACATTAATTAATAAAATAATTATATAATATAATAATGTAATAGTAATATAATAATATAGTAATAATTTTATGTTTTAAATATATTTGTGTAATCTGATAATGAGAAATATAAATTAATTAAAATTAAATTAAACTGTAAATTAAACAATATTTAAATTGATATTTGCAGTGTGGTATGGGATGGAACATCAACATTTAAGCATTATTGTATATGTGAAATAATGTTCTGATTAATGTTATGTTAATTGATAATCACACCTTGTTTTCTATACGGCGATCAGTGTACTGACATGGCCTCTGCTGACTCCAGTTTACTTTCTACACACCTGGAACATTCATTCAAGTCTTGCCAAACATTGTAGTCATGAATGTTCAGAGCCTTGTTACTCCACCAACTGTCTATGTTATGTTTCACTCTCTGTCTGATCTTATATACTCTTTCAGACTGTGCTTCGACCTGATTGTAACGAAACAACCTGTGCTTTGTATTGCGCCTGCTTAGCGACACTAATCTGGTTTTACAATTTCACTTCTGCTGCTTGGATTTTATATTTTATAAGTGCCTCATTGCGGGGCGCATGGTGGCTTACTGGTTAGCCTCCAGGGTCCGGGGTTCGATTCCCGCCGGGGAATGTGTGTGCGGCATTTGCATGTTCTCCCCGTGCTGCGGGGGTTTCCTCCGGGTACTCCAGTTTCCTCCCCCAGTCCAAAGACATGCATGGTAGGCGTGTCTAAAGTGTCCGTAGTGTATGAATGGGTGTGAGTGTGTATGTGAGTGTGCCCTGCGATGGACTGGCACCCTGTCCAGGGTGTACCCCGCCCTGTGCCCGATGTTCCCTGGGATAGGCTCCAGGTTCCCCCGTGACCCTGAAGAAGGAGCAAGCGGTAGAAGATGGATGGAAGTGCCTCATTGCATGGATACTCTTTGTCCAAGTCTGGTGGTTTACAGCCCTCAGACATAAAAGCCAAACAGCAAGAGATGCAAAGAAATTAAATTAAACAAGGAATTATAATAATAACCAGCTTATACTGGTCAGGGGTCCAGTGGATGCCGATCTGGGGAACACTGTGCAAGGCAGGAATGCACCTTGGATGGTGGCATCATGCACATACAATACATTCACACACTAATTCACACTTAGGGACAATTTATCTTGGCCAACCACCTACTGCCATGTTTTAGTAGGTGGGAGGTAACTGGAAAACCTAGAGGAAACCCATGTTGACACAGAAACTACAGACAGACAGTCACTTCTCAGGACTAAACCTGGGTCCCTGGAGCTGTAAGGTGGCAATGCTACTCACCATGCCACCATGATTCCCAGATTCTTGTTACAGATCCTTTAACTGCATATTAATTTGTGTATTTCTGGATTCTCTACCCTTGTATATGTATTCTTAGATTCCCTGCTGGAAAATGGATTTGCTTGGTTAAATCTGTCTGTGTTTTGACCCCAGTCATGAAGAAACAAATAAAGAGTCTCTGCTCATACATCCAACTGCCTTTGACTGCCAATTGTTATAGAAACATAGGGCTTAAGAGGATGCGAGCCAAATATGAGCATTTATCTTTCTGACAGGGTCATCTTGTATGCATGAATGACTATTTATGAAAATGAAGGAGTCTGACAGAGACAGATTGAAGTGATAAGTGTGCTCATTTGAGTTCTCTAATGACTTTCTTAGAGTCTCTCCTGAGATTAATGCACATGATGCACATCAGATTGCATCATAAGAATGCTCTCCCAACACAAATGATCATATCTTAGGCATCAGGAATCGAGAATTCAAGAATGTAAGGTAATCAATATTTAATAAGATTTCATTGTCCCAACCTCTCAAACGCCATCAAAATCATCGGTCCTGCTTTTCAATTGCAGCTCATTAACAGAACCAACAGCTGAGTCTGTCCTTGGCTCCAGAGAGCTGCAATATCACTTTTAATTTATTTCACCAAAGACTGCCACGCCAGTGACACTGAATATTAGATGAGATCTCAACACAGTCTTAAACAGCCCAGTCAGGACTTTTGAAAATATCATTGTGTGTGCTCAGGGATTAGTGATAAGTTTACCAGAAAAGTGTTCACTAAATGAACATATTGCACATCCGGGGTTGGGCAGAGGACTGCTGCTAATTCCAAAGCCAATATGGATGCTGTCTAAAATCTGTCTTGCCAGCCAGAATACTATAAAAGTATGAACGTGAGGAATGCACACCTGGGGGGGGGATTCTATTAATGAATGTTTTGTGTTACAGTGAAAAGATGCTGGGATATAAAGGAAAGAGACGGGCGCCTCTTATTAGACACATACCTCATTTGAAGGGATAGAAGAGTCCTCGGGACTTAGTACCGCATCATTGAGTAGATGCAAACTACTTTCATGAGTGAGTCCAAAGACCACCTTTCTCCAATTCTCTCTCCCGAGAAAAAACACTCAAACTCTTATACCACTAAAACAAACACTTGCAACCCATTTGAATGTCTTTCTCATCTACTACATCTGTAGTAAAGCACGTGCTGTCACGAATATTTAAGAAACAGCATCTTCCCATAGGATGAAAACACACAGGCTCATGAATAATTGAGACACCGACAAATCGTCAAAATACTATAATACATTGCTATGTCACTGCCTGTGACATCTGACATGAAGAGATTTTAAACCTGGAAGATGAAAATAGCACACAAAAAGCTCAAAATGAACCAGTTTTCTCCTACAATTACAATTAAAGGATGTTAAGATTGTCTTTTATGATATGCGATACGAATGCCTCTATTAAAATCTCAGAAAATGTAGTTTAGTGTTTCCTGACGCTTTAAGGAATTTCTGAAGGCAAACACAGTTTGCGCATGTTACAGGGAATGTCTGCGCATTTCTCTGCACAAATAAAACTACTTGTGGCCAATTTATGATGTGCCACTTAAATGCACAGTTTGTTAATGTTAGATTCAACTTTAATCGGCAGGTTCCCTGCAGCTTATAACTAAACTATAACTTTACAACGCTTATAACTAAATAAACACTATCTCTGCACACCTTAAATTTCCTGTGCCAACTTCACTGGGCACACAAGAACAACAGCGTTTTCGCTGTTGGGTACACAAATTATTCTAGCTAAATTTGATCTAGTTTACTACAAACTTCCATTCAAAACACACTCAGACACTGAAAAAGTGTTAACCTGAAAGACGACTCTCTCAAAGCTACTTTGTGAGCGGACACAAAAGGACAATGAGCTCACTGCTCTGATAGTTAACCCCGGGAATTAAAATAACATAGGCCTTTCAATAAGAGTTTGAGGAACATGCTCAACTCTATTTTCTTTTACTATACTGTGACAAGATTTCTTCGTCCTGACAGGCAATTGACGAACACTGGAAAACGCAATGGTATAACATAAGGCCTTTTAGGAAAAAGTTGAGGAACATGCTCAACTTTACAATTACCACACTGAGAGGAGATTTCTTCGTCCTCGCAGGGGCAAAAATTTTCATTTTCATTTACTGCGGCTTAACAATAGAGAAGCAAGTGAAGCAAAGCATCACTTTATATCCGTTCACAAGGCCAGCTGGTTCACATTGCGTATGTCATACATTCATACATCAGACTTGTCTTTCTGTCTCTGATCTATTATCCACACTAATAGAAAATATACACACGTGACTCAATGTTTACATACCAGGTTGAATTGTCCGCTTTCTAAACACCAATTAATATAGGGAAAATTAGCTGTTTGGCTTAAATTGTTGTATTCTCCACCATTATATGTAACGAAAATTAGCTGTTTAAATTGAGCTGTTGTATTCTCTGCCAAATATGCAGGCTAGACTAGCAGCTCAGCTCAAAAGGGGAAATTTGGCTAAATCAGTATTTCTGATCAACTATTCGTCCAGCGGTAAGTTGAACTTAGTGTATTCATTAATTATGGATTAGCTATTACATCCATGGTGTTGGTTAAAATTTATGAAAGAAATAAAACACAAGGGAGACAGGCGTAAGTAACAAGTAACCTTATTGAGAACGAGGATAGATTGGACTGGTGGGTAAGTAATCAGTTGGGGATGGGGGTTGACGGTAAGGTGAGTGGTCAGGAGAGAAGTCTGGGCTGGCAGGAGTGTAGCTGGAAGAAAGGTCAGAGACAGGGTCGGAATACGCCATGTCATCACCATCATCATAAGGGTTGGACGAGTTGTTGGAGGGAGCAAAGAGAGAGGAGTCAGTCTGCGTGGAAGCATCCACATACACCTTAGCTAGACAGATTCTGTATCTCATTCCGTCGTGGTCTTGAGGGGATTCCTGTGATTGTTATTCGTTCATCTTGTCGGAGTTTGAGTGGCATCTCGGAAGACCAACTGGAATGCTGAATGGACTGGCGTCTAGTATGAGGGATGTTTGGAGAGCTGGTGACGGGAGTTTTGAAAAGCTAAGTGCTCTGCCAATGATGTTATTCAGTCCGTTGTCACTGCAGATGGGTGGTTCCATGCCTTTTCATGATGCATACATTAAGCTTTGACCAAAATATTAACATGTACAGATAATGACATCCTATCTGAATTTCCTTACTTTTATCTATCAGAAAATTATTCCATGAATACAGATACCACACACAACATATGTTAAGTACACTATTAATAGTAAAACAATAATCATACTAGTACTACTATATTAATACATACTAAGTAAATGAAACATTTAGTGATAACTTAGTGGTTATAAGCACAATAAGTCCCAAAGGACGCATGGCAGAAAATAGGTGATTGCAGTTGTTTTGCAGATGTATTAATTTTCACAGTCATTGTTTCTGTGGAGTGCCCTGATTGTGGAATGTGCTGATATGACAAAGGAAGGGTTGGCTCCTCCCCCCTTTCTTCCTGCAGTTATCACTTTACGGGCAAAGGACCTTGGGTTTTATCTATTGGGTAAGCCATCTGGTTTTGGAGAGTCCAAGAGAAGGGCTTGTTTCTCAACCCACTTGTGGCATTCTGGGGGGTAGAGTTTTTACTGGTTTTACTGCAACATTCGGCCAAGTGGCCACTCTGACAAAGGCCGCTAGTGTTTACAAATGGTGGGTTTGTCCGTCCACCCCAGAATTGTTGGCACCAGTCCTGACAGCTTCTTTGAATTATGGTTTGAGTGGTCTGAGGTTTGAGGGCTGTTTAAATGGACTGTCTTATCTTCTCTTATCATCTCTGCTGCCTGGTTCAATCCTACAATAGTTTTGATATTGTTCGCGCCCTTGTAGTCCGATTCTTGTTTAGCCTAGTTAATGCCCGTTTGCCGATCACCTGACATTTTGCCTGCTTTTGACCGCGCTTTTGATTCACGTTTTTGTATTTGTCTGCCTGCCTCTCTTCAATAAAACTCTTATCTACATTTGCATCCATCTCAACCCTCCATAACTTGACAGAATCCTTTGCCATAATATGGATGCAACAGAATTTTTTAGAGTTCAAGAGGCCCTCTAGGAAAGGGAAAAGCCGAGGTGGGAGAAGGAGGAGAACTTCTCCCTAATTCAAGGAAACCGGGAAAGGCTCGACATGATGTACGCCATCAGGGATACCCCCTGATGGCGTACATCATGTCGAGCCTTTCCCGGTCAAGGAGGAGCCTTCCAACCAGGCTGGAACCATCTCCTACCCTCCCTCCCCCACTATGGATATTGTCCAGCCTGCCAAGTTGACGGAGGACATTGTTCAGCCTCCCTGCTTGTCTGAAGATGCCAGTCAGCATCCCTGTTCAGCTGAGGACGCCGCTCAGTCTCCCTGTTCAGCTGAAGACGATGCTCCACCTCCTGGGGTGTTGATGAGAGCTCCGCTTTTCTTCTCTGCTTCGCCTCAGAACGTCACAACGCAAGGCTCCGCTTTGTACATCACTCCGCCTTCCTGCTCGGCTGAGGACGTCGCTCTGCCTTCCTGCTCGGCTGAGGGCGTCACTCAGCCGCCATGCTCTGCTGAGGATGTTGCTCTGCTTCCATGCTCTGCTGCAGACATCACTCCTTTTCTTTGTTTCATAGCCCCCTTCCTGCTCCACAGAGGACATCACTCCCCCTTCATGCTTCGCAGAGGGCATCACTGTTTCCTCTGGCCTTGTGGAGAACTTCGCTCCCCCCTCGGACCCCGTGGAGTGTTGCTCCCCCCTCTTGCTTCACAGGGAATGTCGATTCGCCCTTGGGATCCACCTTGAGCTTCATTCCTCCTGCTGGCTGCACAGTAGCCATCGCTCTGCATTCCAGACAGGCTGGAGATGAACCTCAGACAGCATGCCAAGTTCCTGTCTGAGGTCGATGAGATGGACTCCCAAGCCATATTCCTGTGTGAGGTAATGAGACAGCCTCTCAAGCCATGTTCCTGTCCGAGGTTGACGAGACGCCCAACCAAGTTCTGCTAATGCCTGAGTCTGCTGACACAGCCAACCAAGTTCTGCTCATGCCTGAAGCTACTGACACAGCCATCCTGTTGCGCTGAGGATGTCACTCCGCCTTCCTGCTCGGCTGAGGACATCGCTCTGCCTTCCTGTTCTACTGAGGACGTCGCTCTGCTTTCCTGTTCCACCGAAGCTGACGATCCAGCTTCCCATGCCTGGGTGCTGCCTAGAGACCCCGGTGAACCTGCCACAGCCTCATGCCTGCTCCTTGGCTCGTTGAGGAGCCTGCTATCTGTGGGACAATGTCCACCTTGGGACCTGAAAGGCTGTGAAGACATTTTGCACAGAGGGCCAGGACCTCCAGGGGAGAAAGTGTTTTTTGGCGATCCGGGAGTAGTGCCCTTTGGGGGCTCTGTCGTGATTTCCCATCGCACTAGTTTTGTAGCTCGCGCTTCCGGGTTTTTCAGTGACATTGACATTGTTTACTTTTGACACGTGTGTTTTGTTATGATTTATCTCCCGTCTCTGCTCCTTTATTGTCATTGGTTGTTTCCCTTACATGTCATCATTGTGCTCAGCTGTTTGTGTTTCACACTTGATTTTGTTTAGTATTTAAACCCCTCGTATCTCATTGTTCATCATGAAGTATTACGTGTATTTTCCATATACACCTGTTGTTCCTTGTTTCATGGTTCATAGTTTTGATTTTGTTTGCACCCTTAATGTTCGGTTCTTGTTTAGCCTAGTTAATGCTTGTTTGCTGATCAAATGACCTTTTTCCTGTTTTTGACGGCGCTTTTGATTGATGTTTTGGATTTGTCTACCAGCCTCTCTTCAATAAAGCTCTTATCTGCACTTGCATCCATCTCAACCCTCCATAACATGACAGAACAGACACATATAAAAAGGAACAGAAGATTACTTAATAAACTTTTAAATAAACCTCAACTGCAAGTACAGTAACCAGACCCATTTGTATTTGGTAAGGTGAGTAAATTATTAATGTTCAATTAAATATTATTATTACTGGTGCTGGTGCTGTTTATTATTAGGGGTCAAGCCCCAAAGGGGCAAAGACCCTTATTGTTTTTGTTAGTTTCCTTCTTCTTATTATAATTATTAGCGGTCAAGCCCCAAAGGGTTGAAGACCCCTATTTTTTTCATTAGCTTTCTTCTTCTACTTATTATTATTATTATTATTATTATTATTATTATTATTATTCTGCTCTGGAAGTCTATGGCAGCCTATTGAATTGCTTGTGGGGAAGATATGAAATTTGGCACACCCATAGAGGACATTCAGATCTGTTAATAATGCAAATTTGGTGTCTCTACCTCAATCCCTCTAGCGCCACCAACTGTTCAAAATTGTACTGATATTTACGTGAATAACTTTTGAACCGCAAGTCTTAGAAATTATGTTCTTTTTTTGCTCTGATTCCTTGGCTCAAGCTGATTCGAACACATTCTATGACATTTTTTTTTTCTGAAAATTTTTCCACAATTTGAATTTTCTAAAAAATAAAACCCTACTTTTTCAAACTAGTCCTAGGCAGTTTATCCGATTTACAGGAAAATTGGCATGCATCATCCAAAGACACTTACAACAAAAAAGTTATTCACAAAATTTTGATAAACCATACCATTTTAGAATGGCCCTTCAAAGAATTTGAGGGCGAGCATGCCAAAATGGATGTGAGGGTATATCTCCGTAAGGCTTTGAAGAATTGTGATGAAACTTGGACGATGTCATCAGAATTAGGCCATGAGGTTAGCTGCAGTGTTTCAGAACAGCAGTACCTAGTATTCACGAGATATGAAAAAAAGCACATTTTTGCTTATAACTTCTGAATAGTTTGTCATAAAATCATCAAATTAGTTTCATTAGATTCAGGGGGACATAGCAAGTCCCACCATTTGAAAAATTCTTATGTCAGCCATTTTGGATGTTGGCCATTTTGAATTTAGACACAAAAATGTTGTATTTTACAAATGACTTGGCATATCGTTACGAAATTCCATATCTGTCTTTGGGATGATGCTCTGAAGGGACTCAAAAAGTTCTGGGACAGTGCCACCTTGTGGTCAAAAATTATAATGCTAGTTCTAAAAATGCTAATCACTATTGACACCTTTTGCCTGCTGTCATGAGACTGGTCTTAATAAATTCTGTGCTTCATGCTGAGAACAATGATAGAGAGGCACTCAATCAGGAGCCACACGTGATTCCACCTGTTTAATCAGCTGATCTTGGCTTTCAATAAATTCAGGTGTGGCTTCTGCTTGGTTGGAATATCCAATTTTCATACAATTGAGAACCTCTATTCAAATGTTTCTTGTTTGGCTTTCTCTTTGTTGCTTGCAGCTGTTGCTGAAATCATGAACTTAGGGTGAGGGTTGAAAACACTTTCTGTAATTAAGTATTTATTCTGAAAGAAAGAAATTTTCTATTGTAGGACAAATAGCCTACAAAGGCATTGTAGCCATTAACACTTTATAGATAAATAATGTAAATTTCAACCTTAGAGCTAGCATAATGTTAGATAATTAAGCTTCCAGGATCTACCATTATTCAAATGCATTTAAAAATAGAGCTACTCCCCCATTTATGCCAAAGCAGCAAATAATTATTCTTTGACCAGAATAATGTGAATTGTGTTTGCAATTGTTTGATATCAATGAGAGCAGAGTATTTTTGTGAATATTTTTGAACAAAAGATCAAAAGGTTAAACAATGAAGACAATTTTTCACAGCTTTCTTTGTTCATATTTACCAATGGTGCCAATATTAGTGGAGGGGCCCTGTATGTGAATTTGGCATAGAATTATGATAATTGTAATACCAGTTTATTTAACCCACAATTCAGGTTAAATTAACAACCTATCATTCTGGGTTAGATTCATTCAGCAGAGCTGATATGTTGATCAAGATTGACACTGAAAAAAAGGTTGTTGTAGCTTTGAAACAGAAAAACTGCATGTCATATTCTTTAGATGGAAATTGAACATAGTGTCATTGTATAATATGCTTTCTGGATGAGAGATAAGAGAACCATCCTTCCAAAGGCACAAAGAGTAAAAGTAAAATCAAGAGCTAGTGGGATAAATCAAGAGTGATAAATTGGAATCACAGTATCTTGCATTGTCAATTGAAGGAGACATTCTTATCTAAAGTTTAACTGGGCTTCTTTAGGCGTAATGTTTAAATCTCAGATTTGCCATCACTTAAGCCAGGCATCCAATTTCCAGTCAGATGTAATTAGCAATTGAGCCCCTGACACCCATCAAGTGGACTGACCCGAGGGCTCGAGCAATATCAACACACTCATCCTAATATTCGAAAGCTCCCCGTGCATTTTGATGGCATAATTATGATTAATGAGCACTGGAATAAGCCACAGCTCCCCTTAGGATAATTCATCCTTTCTGTTTTCATTAACTTTATTCATGCCAATATTTCATTTCAGCATAAGAACTATATAATAGATAATTTGCTGAAAAGTATACTAAGGCTATCCATTTGCTGGATGCTGAATTTCCCCACACATTTGGACCACCTAATTTAGTCTATGTGCCATGCTGAGAATGCTGTCATGGTGAATTTGTGTATGGTAAATAAGATAAAGTATCACAATTTATTCCCAGTGTTGCTCCTGGTATATTCAAGACAGTCAATTTTGTTGTTCTGGTATGCTTGGCCATTTCAAAAATTCAGATGTAGAAATCTGACAGTGGTGATTCACCTCCAAAAGCTGTTCCCAAAGTGGCATGTCTGCAATGGAAGATTTCATTTCCCATCATCTCTCACTCTCCTTTAACTAGCTTGAATTAATCATGAGCTCAGGCATGTATTACTTACCATAAATGTAAACTGGAATGGTTGAGTGAGTATACAATGATGTGAATGCCCTTTCTCTTTCTTTATCAACGGGAAACAGAATTTTTAAAAAAGGAGATTAATGAGTAATTTATGAAGGTCATGGCCACAATGGAACCGGAGCCGCCGACACACCCTCGGCCGATGAATGGTGCACCACACAGGAAAATTCCACCATCCAGTAGACAAGGGGAGAGTATAAAAGGCCGCTCTTCTGCTCGACAGAAGAGAGTCCTCTCACGTGAGATGTGCGCGTGGCTTCCTGCCCGCTCTTAGTATCGTTGACATTGCATGTGTTGACTAATTGGCATTGTGTGTGTGTTTGTTTTTTTCTTTCAGAACACTCGGACTCGAGTGAAGCCTCCGTACCCTGGCTACGCATGCAGCGTTGCCTGACAGCCGAGAAAAGCCCCCATTTTTCCAGAAAACACCGGCGTGACTCCGGCAATCCTGCAACCCACTGATCCCGCTCCACACGCACGCACACGCGAGCACGCACATACACACTCACACACCCCCAGAACGCCATAAATAAAGAAAATCTCATTTTTGCAATGTTACAACGGCCTCCTGTGTGTCTGTGCTCCACCCACCGCTGGCTAATTTCCTTACAATATATATATAAATATATAACGTGTGTGTGTGTGTGTGTGTGTGTGTAGAACCGGCAGGTAACATGTAATGATTCTCAATAGTTAAGGCTCTGGGTTACTGCTCAGAAGGTCAGGGGTTCAAGCCCCAGCACCACCAAGCTGCCACTGTTGGGCCCTTGACTAAGGCCCTTAACGCTTTAAGGACAATTAGATTTAAACAAAACAATTGGATATTTTATGACAAAATTACAAATGAAGACTAACACCTGTCTTAAATATCCTGAATCGATTTTTGATGTTTGAAATCAAACAAAATTTGCATAAAAACAAAGATATACAAAATATAAACACATAAAATAAACCTTACCTTATCAACCAGGTACTAAGACAAAACACAAAATAGGCAATAGCTGAATATCTTAATTTCCCTTTATAACTATTTTAACTTCTTCTTTTCAACACCATGACTCATTAACTTTCTGTATGTGTCCATGTGCTGTTCACCTTTCCTTCCATTCGTGCTCCTGTTTACTGGATGAAGCACACTTCAAAATAAAAGTCCCTATAGGCACAGTAACTAAAATGAGGGGAAAATAGCATTTTAAAACTAAATAAACACATAACTAATACTAAGAAAGGATACATAATACTATATTAATATAATGAGCTAAGAATTAATTAATGAACCATTTAAATAACTGAGAGTTATTTACAAATGTGCTGATCAGCTTGCAAATGTCCTCACAGACATCTTTGACATTTCCCTGTTGTCCCCGTGTGCTTTAAGATTACTACCATCATCCCTGTACTGAAAAAATTCATGTGTCCTGCCTGAATGACTACTGGCTGGTGGCAGGTGGCACATATCATGAAGTGCTTTGAGCGGCTAGTCATGAAAACATAAAGAGCAGTCTTCCCATCACACTGGACCCATTTCAGTATGCATACCATCCCAACTGCTCAAAAGATGATGCCTTATCTGCTACCATCCATCTGCCTCTGACCCATCTAGACAAAAAGGACAATTACGTAAGGATGTTGTTCATAGACTTCAGTTCAGCATTCAACACAATCATCCCACAACAACTGACAACAAAGCTGAGCCTACTGGTTAAACACCTCCCTCTGCAACTGGATCCTGGACTTTCTGCCCAGGAAACCCCAGTCCATCAGTATTGGCAACTCCACTCCAGCATCACCACACTGAATATCAGTGCCCCCCAGGGCTGTGTGTTCAGTCCACTGCTGTCTCATGACTGTGCTGCAACGTACAGTTCTAACTGCATCATCACATTTGCTGATGACACTACAGTTGTGGGCCTCATCATCAACAATGATCTCTTATTAGCAACAGCTATCTCTTCATGTTGACTAAAGAGATGAATGTCGACTTCAGGAGAACCCAAGTGGACCACCCACCACTGCATATCAATGGAACAAATGTGGAGAGAGTCAAAGCCTCCAAGTTTCTTTGTGTACACATCACTGAGGACCTCACCTGGACTCTTAACACCACCTGCCTAGTCAAGAAGTCCCAGCAGTGCCTCCACTTCCTGCAGAGGCTGAAGAGAGCCAAAATTCCCCCTCCCATCCTTACCTCATTCTACAGAGGAACAACAGAGAACGTCCTGACCAGCTGTCTCACCATGTGGTATGGGAACTGCACAGCCTCTGATCGCAAGACCCTACAGCGGATTGTGAGGACAGCTGAAAAGATCACAGTAGTCTCTATACCCACCATCAGCACCTCTTTCAACAACCGCTGCATTGGCAAAGCCACCAGTATTGTGGATGTCTCCTCTCACCCCTCTCATTCACCCTCCTGCCATGTGGCAGAAGGAACAGGAGCATCCGTGCCATCACCAGCAGGCTCCTCAACGATTTCTTCCCTGAGGCACTATGATTACTCAACACCCTGCTGCCTCCCAATTGTCACATGGGCTAGTCAAACACCTAACCCAGTAAGACTCAGTACCACTGCACTTTACATAGCTACATCAGTCACTTTATGTTATTGAACTAATTTTTGCTGCCAATATTGCTGTTAAACTTGTGCTGTTACATTACACAATTGCTTACAGTTTGCAGTCCATGTTCTGTGTATTTATTGTCTTATGTATTTACTGTCCTGTGTATCTACTGTTTTGTTATGTGTATTTATTGTTTTGCACTCATCATACACTGTGTTACGTATCGTGACGCAACGGAGATAAGGACGGATGCAATCGCAGTTTGAACAGGTTTTATTGAGAGACACAGGCAGGTTAATCCAAATCGTGATCCAAAAACGTAATCCAAAACATGCAAGAGGTTAGGCGATCGGCAAACAGGCATAAACGGGGCAAGGCAGGAAACTATGTCGTGGTCACGGAAAACAGGTCGAGATACAAAACATGAAACATAAACTAAGACTATGAACTGGGAGCGGAGAAATCAGCCTGAACTAAACAGAAGAATCTAAACATGAAACATGACATGGACAAGAACGGTGACTATGACTGTGACTGTGACGATGACTAAGACTATGACTAACTGTAGTAAGGAATCAATACTAAGGTTCTAATCTATCTAAACTACTCTAATATTCCACGCTGTGTGCTGGGAGGCGCGCGGCATATATACAAACATAATCAGCCTCGTAATGGCTGATGGCTGAGGGCAATTCAGACACACGTGAAACCATAGCCAATGACAGAACAGGGAGGAGACATAACAAAACATAACAAATGACGTGTCCAAATGTCACGATTGTTAACAAGGGAAAAGCAGGTGCTCGCGCACCTGCTCGTGCACGCACGCTCACATGCTCCATAGCGCGCTGCTTAAAGAGGAACTCGTGACAGAACCCCCCCCAAAGGCACTCCTCCCAGAGTGCCATGAAACATCCATCTCCATTGGCGGCCCTGGCCCCCTGGGCAAAATGTCCCAAGCAGAGCCAGGAAACTGCACGGCATTCTTAACGAAACAAAAAAGCAGAGCGACATTTATGGCAGGGCAGGAAAGCAGAGTGACGTCCTCCGCGGAACAGGAAAGCGGAGCGACGTGCCCGGCTGAACAGGAAAGCGGATGGACGTCCCCGGCTGAACAGGAAATCGGAGCAACGTCCTCGTCGGAGCAGGGAAGCAGAGTGACGTCCTCATCGGAGCAGGAAAGCAGAGCGATGTTCCCCTCGCCGGAGCATGAAAGCAGAGCGATGTTCACAGCAGAGCAGGAAAGCATAGTGACGTCCTCGGCCGAACAGGAAGGCGGAGCGGCGTCCTCGGCCGAACAGGGAGGCAGAGCGATGTCCTTGGCTGAACAGGAAGGTGGAGCGACGTCCTTGGCCGAACAGGAAGGCAGAGTGACGTCCTCGGCCGAACAGGAAGGCGGAGCGACGTACGCAGCCGTGCAGGGAAACAGAGGGACGTCCTCGGCTGAGCAGGAAAGCAGGGCCACATACTCAGCGGAGCCTGCAGGCTGAACTTGGCTGGTCATGTCAGCAGACTGGGATGTGAGCAGAGCTTGGTTGTCCATGTCAACAGACACTTGGTTGTGCATGTCAGCAGACGTGGACGTGAGCAGAGCTTGATTGTTTGTTTCAGCAAATTGGGCGTGAACATAACTTGGTTGTCCCTGTCGGCTGACTTGGACGTGAGCAGGGCTTGGTCGATCATGTCGGCTGACTTGGACGTGAGCAGGGCTTGGTCGGTCATGTCGGCTGACTTGGACGTGAGCAGGACTTGGCTGTACATGTTAACAGACACTTGGGACAGTAACTGGGCTTTACAGTGGATCTGTGGAGCTGAGACCCCCTCCTGAACCTCAGGCTGGAGCTCTGGTGCTGGGGCCTCCATGTTGACCTCTGGCTGGAGCTCGGAGGGTGAGACCTCCTCGTGGGTCTCAGGTTCGAGCTCTGAGGTTGCCAGGTTAACCGCAGGCTGAGGCTCCAGAGCTGAGACATCCCCGTAGGTCTCGTGCTGGAGCTCTGAGGTCGCCATGTGGACCTCTGGCTGGAGCTCGGCGGGTGAGACCTCCTCGTGAGTCTCAGGTTCGAGCTCTGGTTCTGAGGTCACTACGTTGACTTCTGGCTGTAGTGTCATAGGGGCCTTTCTGTGTAGACGCTTGTGCTGATGCCAGCTGCTCTTGAAGCATTCCTTGGAGCAGAAAAATGCTTCCTGGAGACCCAACTTCTTGCAGGTGGGACATTGGAGCTGAGTTACTTTCCCGCAGCCCTCAGTCATACATCTCGGAGAAACCTTCCCCGTGTTGGCCGGAACCTGAAGCGGATCGGTGGAGACTGCCCTGTCCATCCCCTCATAATAGAGGTTGAATGGCGGGTCAGCCTGGGGCTGTCCATTGACTCTCCACCCCAGTAAATCCAGACCATGAAGCTGTCCTGGCTGCGTGAACTCCTCCATAAAAAGTTCAGAAAACTGAGTGACATCATGGAGGGCAGAGGACCCAGTACTCACAAGCTGCTCTGCCCAGTCACGGGCCGGACCGCAAAACCTGGACACCAAGAACCTGATCCACTGTCTCTTAGTAGGCTTGGGATACGCCAGGCTGCAGAAATATTCCTGGCAGCTGAAAAGAAACTCCAGCGGGTAGCTCCCCAATCCCGCTGTCTCTGGCGGAAGTTCAACGTCGTACCTTTGAGGGAACTGCACGGACGAAAAATGCGGCCAGTAATCCAAGCGTTTCCCGATGAGGTACTGTCCTGCTACTTCCATGGTTTCTGTAGCGTGATGTCTCTCTCGTCCTCGTGCTGCATCCATGGTGCGGCGGAATATTCTGTCACGTATCATGACGCAACGGAGATAAGGACGGAGGCAATCGCAGTTTGAACAGGTTTTATTGAGAGACACAGGCAGGTTAATCCAAATCGTGATCCAAAAACGTAATCCAAAATATGCAAGAGGTTAGGCGATCGGCAAACAGGCATAAACGGGGCAAGGCAGGAAACTATGTCGTGGTCACGGAAAACAGGTCGAGATACAAAACATGAAACATAAACTATGACCATGAACTGGGAGCGGAGAAATCAGCCTGAACTAAACAGAAGAATCTAAACATGAAACATGACATGGACAAGAACGGTGACTATGACTGTGACTGTGACGATGACTAAGACTATGACTAACTGTAGTAAGGAATCAATACTAAGGTTCTAATCTATCTAAACTACTCTAATATTCCACGCTGTGTGCTGGGAGGCGCGCGGCATATATACAAATATAATCAGCCTCGTAATGGCTGATGGCTGAGGGCAATTCAGACACACGTGAAACCATAGCCAATGACAGAACAGGGAGGAGACATAACAAAACATAACAAATGACGTGTCCAAATGTCACGATTGTCAACAAGGGAAAAGCAGGTGCTCGCGCACCTGCTCGTTCACGTTCGCTCACATGCTCCATAGCGCGCTGCTTAAAGGGGAACTCGTGACACACTGTTGTGTATTGCAATTTATGTAGTCTTGCGTACCGTTCTGCGTTGCACCATGGTCCTGAAGAAACACCATTTTGTTCCAAAGTATATAGGCTATATAGAGGAATGACAATAAAAACCCACTTGACTTGGTTTAGGAGGAAAAAAAGTAAAATGCAACATTCACATTCATTAGCTTCATTGCCTCAGAATCTAATTGTTAAGTTATTAAGTTAAACTACAGGTTTGAAATTCTCGTGAACTCACCAGCAGATGCGAGACTGAATAATGCCCATTTTAATGAGGTGAATAACTGGCACTGCCATTTTAAATGGAAGAGGGGCCTTGGCATGACACCACCACTCCAGCTAATGACATCTGCTGGGAGTTAAATGATGAAACAAAGACAGACAGTGGAGAATACAAGCATTAAAGGTGGAATTAAGACTATACCACCCATCTTATTCAGTATTTATTTTTTCTATTATTATTTTTTATTGTACATTTTACTGTTAATTATTTTATTGTAAATATACAATAAGCAAAGATGTGTAAAATAACATTATACACAGTACGATAACTTTGTACTCAAGTAAAAGGACAAACTATTTATTTTTGTTCAACCAAAATTTAATTCTCATTAGAACCACATTTTTAAAATAATAGTATTTTCATACAAAAATATATGGACCAAAATATAATCATGAGTAAATTGATTATTAGGCACTATCATCCCATTTCTTGTTAATCATGTCAACATAATTGGCAGAGTAAATGTAGACTGTAGTGTTCACAACAAGGGGAAGGCATACACAGATAAAATCATATACAATCACATGAAAAAAATAAGTACACCTCATGTAATTGTTTGGCTTTTTTGACATATTTGTAAAAGGAAACATTTGATCATCTTTGAAACATTGCCTTTTAATGAAGTTGATATACTTGAACAAATCCACAACGGAAGTTAGCTTTCTTTAGTTCCTATATCAATTGAACCTATGTAATAGATGTAAAAGATGTTCTGATTCTATCTGTGACCTGTTCCAATTGGCATTTATCATTCTTTATCAATATTTCCTGTGTGTATATATACTATGCTTTCTGAATTTTAAAACTAAGAAGGTTTCACTTATTTCTGTGTCATTCTGCCTTCTTCCTTGGCCCAGATGAGAGGGAATCATTCACTGCAGCCAAATTTTGATTCTGACTGGCATAGGACAAGAACTTAACAAACAGTAACGAAGGGGAAAAAATGAACTTCTAGAAGAGAAGCACAAAAGAGATCTTGATGCTCAAAGGGGTGAGTTGGAAAGACTACAGACAGTGAATGAAGTAAGGGCTGCTAGAGGTCACTTAAAGACCTGAAGTGATTCATATGGAAGCGAGCATTCAGTCTGCTGACAAGAATGATGGGTTAAGCATTCCCACACAGGAGCCTGTGTCCTCATCTCCCACATCATCATCCATTAAGCCACCACTTAATGCTGTAGCATCATCTTTCCCTCTTCATGCCGATGTGTCCCACCTCACACAAGCTGTCCAAGATAGCATAGCATTGAATAGACTTCCTATACTAGAGCCAGCAGTATTCAGTGGTGTCCCCATTCATTTTATTGATTGGAAGGCTTCATTTCAATCACTTATTGACAGAAAGCACATTTTCTCATCAGATAAGTTATATTGTTTAAAGAAGTATGTTACTGGTCAAGATCAAAAGACCCTCAAAGGCATCTTCTACAGAAATTATGAGGAAACCTACAAGCATGCATGGAAAAGACTTCACGATCGTTATGGAAAGCCATTGATCATACAACGGGCATTCAGAGAAAAACTTGCGAACTGGCCCAGAATCCAATCAAAGGATGCTGAAAGACTTAGAAATTTCTCAGATTTCCTGAATGGATGTAAGGACATCATGCCTTATGTTAATGGGCTTAAAATACTGATGTCTGTGATAAGAATAGTAAACTTGTCAGCAAGCTACCTGATTGGGGTACTGCCTATTTGAATCATCAAGCTACGCAAGTCCTGAGTGAGACTCAAGAGTTTACAAGTTTCCGTGACTTTATGTCAGTAGAGGCCGAGATAGACTGCAACCCAATTACCTCCTTCTATGCTCTTCATGCTTCTGAAGCCAACAAGGAGAAACACCACACCAAAGTCAATAAGGACAAAACCTGTTTTCTACACAAAGATAGTTACAGAGCATGAGAATTCAAGACACACAAGAAAAGCTATCAAACCATGCACATTTTGTCAAGGCAGTGAACATAAGATTCACAACTATTCTAAAGTCTCTGCAAAGTCTCTTGAGGAGAAGAGACAGTACATTAAAGATGTTAAGATGTGCTATGGACATTCTTGCAATACTTGCAAAGGAAGACATCCTACATATTTACATGATGACAGTTTCATCAGGAAGGTAAAGTCTGCAGCTGCTACAATGTCTTTAGGTGTGAAGTCTGGATGCCCATCTGACACCACCTCAATGATTGTGCCAGTGTGGTTGTCCTCACCTGGGTTACTTGGTGAATAACAATTACGACACTGTCTTAATGTGACCATTAAGCTCACAACCATGGTTGGAAGGGACTCATCAATATCAAGTGAAAGGGTTTCCAGCCTTAGAGTTAGAGGCTTTAACTCCACCGTAGTTTAAAACCTCCCCACTGCTTATACAAAATAATGCATCCCTGTAGACCATACTCATACTCCTACCTGTGAAAATGCCAGGTGTTGGAAACATCTTGCACCTCTAGCAGACTGCTTCAGGATTGTGAAGTTGGTCATAGAGTCCCCCCCAGAGCTCTAGCACCAAGAGACATTATCCTTGGAGCAGACAACGAATCATATGCTGTTCGCACAGGTCTTGGATGGAGTATTGTAGGTCCCTCATCCACCATGTGACCACCATGAGTCACAAAGTGATGTCAACATGTGTCACAGAGTAACTATTAAAGAGGTCCCTCCTATAACACCCACAGATGTCATCAAGGTACTGGAGTCTGCTTTCAAGGATACTAGTGAAAATGCTACAGTAATGTCTCAAGAGGACATTATTGTTGAACGAATTACAAGAAGGCATCAGAATGAACAGGGATGGCCTTTTGGAAATGCCCCTTCCCTTCAAGCAGAGACCCTACCTTCCTGATAATGAGCTGCTTGATATTGTGAGGCTCCAGCATCTCAAATGGAAACTAGTGAATGATAAAGACTATAGAGAACATTATGTGAAGTTCACAGAAGAGGTTATTGGAAATGGTAATGCAGAAAGAGTCTATGATGAAGGAAAGGAAGGAGAAAATGGTACATCTCTCACCACTCCAAGAAGCCAGGGAATCTTCAAGTAGTCTTCGACTGCTCTGCTAAATACAAAGGGACCAGCCTAAACGATCATCTGCTTCCAGGTCCTGACCTGAGGAACAGCCTGACTGGTGTCCTTTTATGATTCAGACAACACTCTATAGCCCTGATGTGTGATATTGAAAAGATGCTCCATCAGTTCCATGTTTGCGAAGTAGATCGAGACTACCTTAGTTTTTTTTTTTTATTGTGGGAAAATGGAGATTTAAATTCACAGCTGCAAATATTTTGCATGAGAGTCTCTTTGGTGCCTTGTCATCCCCTGGATGTGCCAACTATGGGTTAAAGCACCTCGCAAGAGAAGGTAAGCATCTATATCCCCTAGCCTCACAGTTCATTCTAAGAGGTTTATACGTGGATGATGGTGTCTCTAGAGTTGAAAATGTAGAGAAAGTCATCCAGCTAGCTCAAGAGGCTCATCAGCTTTGTGCTTTAGGAGGTCTTAGGCTGCACATGTTTCTAATGACAAGGCAGTTTTGAAAAGTATAACACCCTCTGAGTGTGCAGTAAATATCAAGGCTATTGACCTCTCCCTTACTGACCAGCCTTTGAAAAGACCCTTAGGCATTTATTGGCATTTAGAGCATGAAAATTTCAGATTTCACATCATTCTTAAGAACCATCCAGTGACCCATCTAGGCATACTAGCTACAGTCGCTTTACTGTTTGATACCTTGGGGTTTCTTGCACCATAGTTGCTGATTGTCATGAAAAAGTTGGGCACCAAGACAAAGCCTTACCATAAATGAGATCAGATCAAGAGGATTTTGGATTCCAGGAGTAAACAGAACTGTAGCATCTTTTGTGCATCAGTGTGTAAGATGTCGCAAGCTACATAGACCCACAGAGGAACAAAGTATGGCCAATATACCTCCGGAGCAAACATATCCATTCCCTCCATTCACATATTGTGGAATTGACGGTTTTGGTCCATTTATCACAAAAGAAGGGTGTTAATCACATAAGACGTATGGCCTTCTCTTCACCTGTTTCTGTTCCAGAGCCAACCATATCGAGATGCTGGATGATATGTCCACAGATGCCTATATTAATAGCCTGCACTGTTTCATCGCCATCAGGGGAGCAGTCCGAGTGTAACCAAGGCAGCAATTTTATTGGGTCAAGAAAGAGTTTATAAAAGCTATGAAGGAGATTAACACTGGCCGTCTGATAACATTCTTGGCAGAGAATCAGCGTGACTTTTGAATGCACCCCATTCAGTTCATACAGGTGGTGTTTGGGAAAGGCAGATTCGAACTGTGAGAAGCGTCCTTCGCTTCGTTTGTGTTTTGACTTGGTACCTGGTTGACAAGAGCACAAGGTCAGTTAAGTTTATTTTTTTTATGCCAATTTAGTTTGGTTTATGAATTTATTCAGGATATTTATGTAGTATGGTAAATACTATATATTATTTCAACTCCAATCGAGTTGTAGAAACATCTCAAGGATGATCAGTGAAAACAGGATGCACCTGAGCTCAATTTTGAGTGTCATGGCAAAGGCTGTGAATACTTACGTACATGTGCTTTTTTGTTTGTTTTTTATTTTTAATAAATTTGCAAAGATTTCAAACAAACTTCTTTCATGTTTTCATTATGGGGTATTGTTTGTAGAATTTTGAGGAAAATAATGAATTTAATCCATTTTGGTTATACTGTAACATAACAAAATGTGGAAAAAGTGAAGCTCTGTGAATACTTTCCGGATGCACTGTAGGGTGCAATATGAAGCTGTTATTGAGCAAGTTCCAACCAAATACAGAATCAGGTGAGGCTTGTTTATTTCTGTCTTTGCTTATCAGTTGGGAAGAAACTATAAAATGGGAATGCTGTCACTTACTGTTGAGTTTAGCTCCTTACACACCTGCACAAAGGACACACTACAGTGAATTGTTCAGAAAGAGCACCAACTCAGAAAACGCACCCTCTATAGCAACTTATTACCAAAAGAAATCTCATTTTCTGTTGTGTTAATTATTTTTTTTTGTTTGTTTGTGCAAAAAGTAATGTCTAGAATTTTTTTTATATATAGATTCATTTATGCAGAATTCATGAAATAAACTTCTAATAAAATCTAATCTAAAAAAATATATATTAAACAATTATTACTTATAAATACTTAAATAAGTAAGTCTTGCTATAGTCATGCACATCATTAAATGTCAATCCATCTTTAATGGCTTGTTCAATATGACATTATGTTAGTCCATATATTTATGTAATATATACACAGCCTTTTTGTAATGAAATGCTTTCACTGGTGCTCTTCACACATCTCCCCCACCATTTTACCACTGTCTGTTAGCGTGGTGCAGGGAGCCTATACAAATATTATAGCTAGGATGTTAAAATCAGACCCACCACCATTGAGTTAGCTAGCCATCCATTTGATTTTTTATATATATATATATATATATATATATATATATATATATATATATATATATATATATATATATATATATAAAATTAAATTTATAGAATGCCTTTCTTACACCTAAGAGGAAAAAAGACCTGATAAATATATTTAGCTAACAGATCACATCCACAGTAGAGCTTAACATAAAAGATAGCTGAGAAAAGATTCAAGCTGATGTTTCACAGAATTTAAATGGCGATAACTGGTTCTATCCAATGGTCAATCAAAACAAAGAGGAGGATAGATGGAGCAGATGCTAGAGTCGATGCAAATTTGTGTCAGAGATTTCCCCTCGCGCTAAGCACCAGAGTGAGCAGCAAGCTCCGCAGCCCATAGCACGACAGCATGCAATTCCGGGTGGATGGATGGATGGATGGATGGATGGATAAGGAATTTGAGGAATTTGAGGAAATTTGTTTCCACCGTGGGCGCGTAGAAAAACACAACAACACCGTACATATTAACCATCAAGACAATCACAGACATAGAGGTGAGAAGGGGGGAAAAAACATCAGGATCATACAACGAGTGCCAGAGTGCCTATGTGTTTAACACTGATACAGCAATAGGAACAAAACTCCTACCTTAGCAGGCCTTTGTGCACATGAATAGTCTGTACCTGCAGCCAGAAGGAAGGGGGATGAAATACTGATAAAGTGGATGGCCTGGATCATTTAAAATTATATGTGCCTTCTGGAGCGTGTATGAAATGACACAATCTGATAAAGTAGGGGTAGGAATGCCAATATTTTTTCTTGCTAAATTAGTTATCTTTACGAGTTTGTATTGGTAACATTATTGGTAACTGTTAGCATATGAAAGAAACAGATGGCACCATACATAAGAACCGGCTCAATGATACTTCGATACAGAAGAAGACGACTAGGCTGAACAGACAGATGTTTAAGTTTACAAATAACGTTCAGTCTCTGTTGAAGGCACTTGTAAATGCCTAGTGTGTGCTGGCTGAAGTTGAGATGATTATCCAATGTAATGTCAAGATATCTGAAATACTCCACCCTTTCAACCATCTCTCTGTTAATGATAATACTGGAAGGATGGATCAGTGTTTTGGAAGAGCTAAAAAACAGTTCCTTAGAGATATTAAAAGGTGGAGAAAGTTTTCATCACACCAAAAAAAGAATCATTGTCCTTATTAAGGAATGCAAGAATGGCAGTATCATCTGTATATTTAAAGTAATGAGTGGTGGTGACGGGACTCTGACAGTCATTTTATAGCAAATATAAACGAGTGGACTAAGTACACACCCCTGAGGGGCGTCAATAATGGGCAATAATGCATTGTCCACCTTTAACACTTGTGGTCTATTAAAAAGGAAATTATAAATCCAATGTACTAGTGGTGATTGAACTTGCAGGCACTGTAGTATCTTTATTACCTGATGACACCAAGTTAAAGGTGGAGCTAAAGTCAATGAAAAGAAGTCTGGCATAATTTCCAGGAATATCCAGGTGTTGAAGAAGACAGTGCAAACCATTGCATCCTCTGTACCTCTCTTCTGCTTGCATGCAAATTGGAGACAATCCAAAAAGGGTGAAACATATGGAAGCATAATGTTTTGAACCATTTTCTCAAAGCATTTCATTATGGTCGAAGTTAATGATACTGGCCTGTAGTGATTTAACTCTGTTGGATGAGTTTTTTGGGGAACAGGAATAACATCTTATGTTTTTCATATGGCCGGTATTGTTGAAGCACAAAGTGATCGAAGAAAAAGAGAATGAAGAATGGGGGTTAATTCCAGGGCACAGTTTTTCAATACCCAACCTGGAATTCCATCTGTCCTGGGAGCCTTATTCGGTTTGCACCTAATAAGCTGGAAACAGACATCCTGCTTACTTAGAAGGGACTCATAATCCAGCTCTTGAGAAGGCAAAAAATCCAGAAGGATTTCTGTTAGGTTATTGGTTGTCCACTAATGTGTCTGTACCCAGTGATTATGTTTAGTATTTGCAGTGGGGGAAATAAGTATTAACTCAATAAATCCACAAATATAAAGAATTCACAACATTAAAGTCCATAAATAAAGTTGTGTAATAAAGTCGAATGAAACAAGATAAAACTATTGAACACACTAAGAAAAAGCAGTTCTCCAAGGCAAGGTGATGCAAGGAACCAGCTGAACTCAGTAAGTAGTTAGAAAGTAATTGTACCTCCTATCTGTGCAAATTAATATCAACTGAGTTGTAAATTAGTGGTCTATAAAAAGGCTTTTCATTACTAAGGTGTCACACAAGAAACCTCTCATGATGGATAAAAGCAAAGCGCTCTCCCTAGACCTTTGCAACCTTATTGTTGTGAAACATATTGATGGAATCAGATACAGATGTATTTCAAAACTTCTGAATCTTCCAGAAGCAACATCATTACGTAATCAACTGGCCAAGTGCAGGAGCTCCTCACAAGATTTCTGACCAGGGAGTCAGAAGAATAGTCAGAAGAGTAGCCCAACAACCAAGGACCACTCGGAAAGAGCTCCAAAAACACTTGGAGGCAGCAGGTATCATTATCACAGAGAAAACAATAGGCGATGCACTCCACCACCATGACCTCTATGCATGCTCACCCCGCAAGACTCCATTACTAAAAAAAGCATGTAGAAGATCGTTTAAAGTTTGCAACAACTCATTTGGACAAGCCTATGAAATACTGGGAGAGTGGTACCAAGCTTTTCCTTGTCCTCGTTTCTTGGTTTTCTGATCGTGTCCAAAATTTCTTGTTTTCTGCTTTGCCTTGCCTTATTTGTGTTGTTTGTAGATCGCCTGATCTACATCTGTTCCCTTTCAAAGGGAACTTCCACATTGCATTTAGCATAACAGTATGGGAACGCCTTGCGTTCGTGACCGGTATCTGAAGCTTGTGTAAAATCATGCCTCTACCAGGCCTGCCATGATCAGGTGACGTGGCAATTAAGCGCGTCGCATGATATATATATGGCACCTGTGAACCACGCCGCCAGCCTTATTATCTTCAGCAAGACTGCATGTCTGTTGTTTGTGTGACAAAAACGCTTCATTTCTACTCTATATTTTCTCAAAATCTCCGAACTTTTCTATCTCTTTTTTAGAGGAAAAGAGAGGTGAGTAATGAGTGAGAAAGAATTCAAGAAGTGTGTTACGGCTTGCTCCCGTTTCATGACGGGGAAAAGTGCACACTTTCTGGGTGAAGTGTTAGCGGTGTAGTATGCGATGGCAGCCTCGAGAGGCTGCGCATGGTAACGCCTACATTAAGCAGCACGGCTCGCGACACGCACTCTTCAAGAAAAAAAACAGAAGCCGAAGCAAGTCGGGTTTCAGAGCCTCGCGGATCTGGGCCGGCCGCTGCCGAGGCAGCCAGCCGTCTCAGGTTCGGGGGATCTCTTATGGATCCGGAAGAGGAGCCGGAGACCAACGCTGCTTTATCTCTTGCTCTGTCTTCCGGGTTCGGCTCTCCGCTGGATTTTGGAGCTCGTGTCGCGGCGACTCCTTCCGCTATGGAAAGCCAAAAGGGTAATAATTCCTCTCTGACGCCGAGGAGTTAGAAGGATGTGTTAAAAACTGAGAGCAGCATATAAAGAGCCGCTTGAAGTGATTACCCAGTGAAAGTAAATCCCTCACACTGCAGAAACTCCCCTGTCTTCCAAAAGTTTATGACAAAATCTCAGGCTTCTGGGGGAAAACCACGCATAAGCCATATTCATAACCCTACGATGTTGGATTATTCGGCCATTGTGGGAATGAACGGCATGGCTATTTAGCTATGCTCAAGGTGGAGGAGGCGCTTGCGAGCTACCTCTCTCCACCGACGGCAGATAATTATGGGGGCCGGATTGCATCCAAGCCATGTAAGGCCACCATGGCATTGGTGGGCAAGCCTATGCAGTAGTAGTCTTGCTTGTGGGTCACTGCAGACAATGACAGGGTTGCAGGCCTACCAAGCAGACCTGCTGAGTGAGCTCGACATATGGCGGCATTCAAAAAAAAGCTAGTTCCTTCCCTGTTGTCTCGAGCTCACCCGGGCGTCCATGAGTGGAGCCTGGGCCAGCACTAGTGTGAGGGAGACCCAGAAGGCGAGTATGGCAGCCCGCCAACCCCCGCAGACAGCCAGGGGAACCGGGCGGCCACAGTAGCGGTCTGCTACTAGGCCTGATCTGAGAATAAAAATAAAGGCCAAGCAGGCAAGGAAGAGCGGTCCTGAGGGGCTGTGGAGGGATGTATCTGGGGCCATGAGGTTGTTAGGGCAGGTATCCCCCAGTGCTACTGTAGGGTCTCCCCTAGCCAAGGTGGTCCCCAAGTTTT
The DNA here is from genome assembly GCF_023375685.1 of Ictalurus furcatus. Taxonomy (NCBI): domain Eukaryota; kingdom Metazoa; phylum Chordata; class Actinopteri; order Siluriformes; family Ictaluridae; genus Ictalurus; species Ictalurus furcatus. The sequence continues at coordinate 26,131,996 of NC_071258.1, forward strand.
CAGTGTTCTCTGGTCAGCGAGCTGTCACAGGGCAACGGAAATCTGATGCTTCCCTCCAATAGAATGTGGAATAGTTAACGTCACTGAAAGACCATCGGGCAGCGTGCAACTACTGCCAAATGTGGCTCCATGGGTTCTGTCTACCGTAGAAAGGGTTACCGGGTCCAGTTATAGCTCGACCCCCCCCGTTCACAGGTGTGCTCACCACAGCAGTCAGCACAGACCAGAGCCTGACGTTAGCGCAGGAAGTAAGCTCCCTTTTGGACAATGGGGCCATAGAACATGTACCCCGTTCCCGAAGGTTTACAGCCATTAGGAGGTTTACAGCCATTATTTCCTGTTCCGCAAAAAAGTGGGAGTATGCGGCCAATTTTAGATCTGCGTCATCTGAACTGTACTCTTCGGACATACAGGTTCAGAGGCTGACGCTCAAACTTATCGTGCCACAGATTCAGTTCGAGAACTGGTTTGTGGCAATAGATCTAAAAAGGTGCATATTTCCACATAGGAATATCACTAGCTTTATCCCCTCGCACCTTCACAAAGTGCATGGATGTCACTCTGGCTCCATTGGGACTCCAGGGCATCTGTGTACCAAGCTTCCTGGACAACTGGTTAATTCTAGCATGATCCAGGGAGCTGGCAGTTCAACATCAAGATGTTGTTCTCGCCAACATGAAGAGCTTGGGGCTCAGGTTGAATCTCAGAAAAGTATGCTTTCCCCGGTGCAGTGGACAACTTTTCTAGGGGTTATAGGATTCTACTATGATGAGGGCGTTTCTATCCCCAACATGCGTAGTGTCAATCCTATCAACACTGAACAAGATAAAGCTGGATCTTGGGAGACTTTGGGGTGGAGTCCACATACGTGGCCGAGGTCACATCTGTATGCTGCTCCCCCCATTGCTCTGCTCCCACAAGCTCTAGCGAGAGTTCGCCAAGACAGTCTTTTAGTAGCACCTTTTTGGCCAGCTCGAACATGGTTCTGAGGAATAATATCCCTGCGAGCTGGCACTCCTTGGGAGATTCCCGTCCACAGGGATCCACTGTAGACACAGTAAACTGCGCAATAGCTACAGTCCTGGAGTTCTTACAAGAACGTTTCTCAGCAGGCTGAGCTCCTTCTACAATCAGGGTTACTTGGCCGCCGTTTTGGCCAGCCATGCCCCTGTTGATGGAGCCTCTGTGGGGCAACATCCTCTAGCTTCCAGGTTCATGCATGGTGTCAGATGGCTGAGGCCCATCTGCAGTCCGCACATACCTTCCTGGGACCTTCTGTGGTCCTGGAAGGTCTGTCGGGTGCCCCATTTGAGCCCGTCGGGTGGATCTACTGTCTCAAAAAGCCGGAGGGCTGATTTATCACCCTCGGCCAGAACTATGGAAACTGTGGGTCTGGCCCCTGAGGGGCACCAGCTCATAGATTCTGCTCGCACAACTGAGGTGGTAGAGACCATGTTAAACGCTAGAGCACCATCCACAAGGAAATTGTATGTGCTCAAGTGGCAGCTTTTTGTCTTTTTTGTCTTGTGGTGTGAGGAATGTCAGCTAGACCCAGTGAACTGCGCAATAGCTACAGTCCTGGAGTTCTTACAAGAATGTTTCTCAGCAGGGTGGCTCCTTCCACAATCAGGGTTACGTGGCCGCCGTTTCGGCCAGCCATGCCCCTGTTGATGGAGCCAGACGGCTGAGGCCCATCAACAGGCCATGCATACCTGGGACCTTGCTGTGGTGTTGGAAGGTCTGTCAGGGGCCCCATTTGAGCCCTTAGAGTCAACCTCTGAGAAGCTTCTGACTCTAAAGTTAGCTCTTTTACTGGCCCTGACATCTCTCAAGCAAGTGGGAGGTCTACAAGCGCTCTCTCTTGCCCTTTCCTGCTTTGACTTTACCCTTGGATTAGCCAAGGCCTTCCTGTATCCTAGGCCGGATTATATTCCTAAAGTGCCTACATCAGCTGCCCACTCTGTGTTGTTGCAGGCTTTCTGCCCTGCTCTGTTCCTCACAATGGAACAAGAGAGGATGCACCTGCTGTGTCCAGTAAGGGCTCTCTGTACTTACATCCACCGCTCTGGCCAGTGGCGTAAGTCGGAGCAGCTACTGGTCTGCTTTGGCAGCGACAGGAAAAGTGATGCTGTGTCAAAGTAGCACATCTCTACTTGGATAGTGGAAGCAATCTCTAGGGCTTACGACACGCGGTCTCGCTATGCCTCTGGGCATAAGAGCTCATTCCACTAGGGCGGTCGCCTCCTCGAAGGCTTTGTCCAAAGGGGTATCCTTGCAGGATGTGTGTGCGGCTGCAGGGTGGTCTACGCCACACAAAGTCATTCATTATTACAGCCTGGATATTCATTCCACCCCGGGCCCGAGTGTCTTGCAGTGACCCTCGGGCTTGGGTATTTTTGAACAGGCCGTACCCTCAGTATGATGGCGTGGGTATTACCGTTCCCATACTGTTATGCTAAATGCAACGTCGAAGTTCCCTTTGAAAGGGAACGTCAGGGTTATGCATGTAACCCTGTTCCCTGAGAAGGGAACGAGACGTTGCATAGCATTGTCATACCAGGGCAGGCCTGTGAATTGCGTCTTCGCTTCAGATAATAGAGGCTGGCGGCGTGGTTCACAGGTGCCATATATATATATCATGCGACGTGCTTAATTGCCACGTCACCTGATCATGGCAGGCCTATAAGTAGAGGCATGATTTTACACAAGCTTCAGATACCAGTCACGCGCACAAGGCGTTCCCATACTGTTATGCTAAATGCAGCGTCGAAGTTCCCTTTGAAAGGGAACAGGGTTACATGCGTAACCCCAACGTTTTTGACCACGTTTGTCTGCCTGTCTCTTAAATAAAAGCTTTAACTGCATTTGCATCCTGCATCACCTCGTTTGCATGACAGTGTCTGGTATGTCTCATACTAAATTGTTTCAGAAATTAAAACAAAATCTAAGATTAAACAAAGGCAACCTGAGTAAACACAAAATGCAGTTTTTAAATGATATTATTTATTGAAGCAAAAAAGTTACCCAATACAAAATGTATTTGCCCCTGTAGTTACTAATTACCCAAATCTATGAAACTCCATTCATAATGGTATTCAGCTGGACTAGATGCAACCAGGCCTGATTACTACCAGCCCTGTTCAATGAAATCATCACTTAAATAGAACTGTTTCAACAGCATGAATTTGGTTAAAAGGTCTTATCCAGTAACACACTATGTCAAATTTTAAAGTAATTCCAGAAATGAAGCAGAATAAGGTGATTGAAATACATCAGTCTGGGAAGGGTTACAAAGCTTTATCAAAGACACTGGGACTCCGAAGAACCACAGTGAGAGCCATTATCTCCAAATGGAAAAAACGTGGCACATCAGTGAACCTTCCCAGAGCAGCAACTACTCATCCAGGAAGTCACAAAAGAGCAAATGACCACATCAAAGGAACTAAAGCCCTCTCTTGCATCAATAAAGGTCACTGTTCATGACTCCACTATCAGAAAATACACTGGATAAAAATGGCATCCATGGAAGAGTGGCGAGGTGATAACTACTGCTAACACAGAAGAACATTAAGACTTCTCTGAATTTTGCCAAAAAAAATCCCTTGATGATCCTCAAACCTTTTGGGGTCTTGTTACATCTGGCATATACCAAACACCGCATTCCACAAAAAGATCATATCCACAGTCAAGCATGGTGGTGCAAGTGTGATGGTGTGGGGTATGCTTTGCTGCTTCAGGGCCTGTGCAACTAACAAAAATTGAGGGAAACATGAATTCTGCTCTCTACCAGAAAATCCTAAAGGAGAAGGATGATTGGCCATTACTATTGTAGATAAAATTAGCTGCTGCATTCTCCACCATTATATGTAAGGAAAGTTTAGATATTTAGAGTAAGTTACCCGTATTCTCCACCAAAATATGTAAGTGAGACTAGCAGATCAGTTCAGAAGGGTAAATTTGCTAATTTAATATTTCTGATCAACTATTCCTCCAGCAATTAGTTGAAACTAGTGTATTTATTAATTATGCATTAGATATTACCTCTGTGGCCAACAGCAATAATATCCTAATTATAGTGAAACACTATTGTGAGCATAGTAACAAGATGGACAGTTGAAGGCAGCAGACTCTTAAAGCACATAAGACACATATTTAAGACAGACAAAATTTTGTTAAACTGTTCTATGACACAGAAACTAATCTAACACATAAACCCAAACACATGTGTGCCACACACAAATAGGGGTGAAAATGGTTTTGAACAGAGAGTATGAAGTTACAAGTTTCTACCACCATATGCTATCTTACAGACCATGACCTTACTTTTACTTCTTTCAGAAGGGCTTTAAAATTAATATTGTATGCACCAGTTTAGCTAGAATCTGGAGGTACTATGCTTGCCTTTGAGGGGATTCCCTTGTCACATCGTTGTGCTGAAGGGATTCATCAGTGGCACCTAGGAAAACCAATCGGAATGATGAATGGAATGGAGTCTCATAGGTGGGTTGTTTGATGAGCTGGACGGCAGTTCTAGGCTGAGGCCCCAAGCAGATGTGATCTCCCTGAAGAGGTTGATTGGAGAGAACTCTCTGATGGCTCTGGAGACTGACTCTGTCCCCCATCCATTTGTTGTTGTTCTTCCTTCTCTAATTTTCGGTTGTGTCATAGGATTTTAATTCTTTATGGCTAGTCCAGCCCCAGAATGTTTCATCCTATCAAACATTGTCTTAGGGTGGGGTGTAAGCCATATTCTCTGCCTATGATGTTAATCAGTCCATTGTCTTCGCAGATGGGTGGTTCACAGGTGGGACATTCTACACAAATTTTCTTACTCTCATGCTTCAGAAATCATTCAACATACACAGACATACCACATAAGACATATATAGGCTGTTGTTAACACACTACTAATAGTCAAACAGAATAATCTTACCATCTTACTAGTACTACTATACTAATACATGCTAAATAAATGAAACAATTACTGGTGACTTAGTGGTTATAAGCATGATAGGTACAGGACAACACATGGGAGAAAATAGATGTTTATAGTTAATGTATTACTCTTGTAGTCCTTGCCTCTTTAGGCTATATGGAGTGCTCTGGTTTGGGATGTGTAAATTTTAAAGAGAAAATGGTGAACTTTGCATTCCTGGCTGAGGGAGCAAAAGGTCTCAAGTGGGGGAACCCCCCTTCCCTGAAGTTATCAACTTTACTAGTGAGGGTCTGTTGTGTGAACCATATGATCTTGACCCAAAGGCTTTATTCACTGGATTTGACAGAGGTTTCTGTGGTTGAGGTGGTTCAGCCCTGTATCTAACATTTGCCCTATTGTTTCAAGATAGCTGAGATTAGGCGGACGGTAATTAACTTAACTCTGCAGTGCCTATGAGTGAAGATTAATTGGTTTATGGTTCCTATGGCTAACTGAGTGAAGTTAGTTTGTAACGTTTGGTCCAGAGCTTTCTGTTGGGTTTTCTGGCTAAGAGGGTCCATTGTTTTATGGTTATATTTTGTGGGTCATACACTATACACTACACTATCTTGGCATAAATAGAAGAAAAAAAATGAAGGTGTAGTGATTTCCCTGGTGACCATAGAGCTGATCATTGTAAATGAAGAATTATCAGATTCTCGGATCTTTTATATGCACCCAAAGTGCTCTGAAATATTTTCACATTCATCACTATAAATGTTACATACAATGTGCAAAGCAATGATGGCAAAAATGAAACTAGTGTAAAAGGTAAAACTATATTAGCGCATAACATTTGTCTCAGAGACAGAGTGAGGATCCATGTGCATATGGTTTAATAGCAATTGTTTCGGACAAAATGAAATCACAATCCAAAATGTTAAGGCAGGCAAAGATCAAAAAACACAATCCTTACCAAGAACCAAAGCCAAAGGGTAATCCAAACAATCACACCACGACCTGTAACTGAAGCCTACCACTATGCCCCTATAAACACTGGTTCTGTTTCCCAAACTATAAATAAACTAGTGACTAATGATGAATGAATGAATGTTCATGTCAAGGTACTGCAAGCTTTAATATCTGACCACTTGCTCACACTTGCATGAAAGTAAAAACCTGCCACTTGTGCAATGTTTTGGTGCATCCCATGGGATCCAAATCCCGATGCACAACTCAAATCTTAACATTTGTTAACCTTTCAGGCAAGCTTTCTAAAAAGAAAAAGAAAAAAATCTAAATGTGCCTCCTATTTGTATTTGTATCTGTAACTGTATAGAACACATTATCTGTTCATTCCAAATAATAATGTATTCGTATATGGTTACATTCCTAGTGTGTACAGAATAAATTATACTGAGAAATTAAGCAAACTTAAAGTTATCTTTCTGTGGTGAAAGTAGACTTGTCCTAAAGCTGAACCTGAGTGTGTGTGTGAATGAGAGAGGGGAGACGTGTACATAGGCATACATGTACGTATAAAAATGTGTACACGCAGAGTTATTTGTGAGTCTGTATGAGGTGTTGGTTAGAGCTTCATTGGAACTTGCACTCAGATTCTTATTAAGCCGTACTCTTCTGTATTCTAGCATGACCGCTGATCTTAATTTCACTATCTCTTTGCAAAGTCTCACCAATTCTGAACCTTTTTCCCTGATCGCCTGGTATGTATCTAGACCCATTGCCCATTCATCTGACTACTCTTTGAATTATCCTCCAAGTCTGTCATTTGATGCCTAATCTTGTTTTGATCCTTGCCTGGTTGATCATTTTGGATGGACTGTTTTGATGCCAACAATAAAGTCTTCCTGCTAAAGATCCAAAATCTTCTACTGAGTCAAGTGGGTTACACTTACATTCATACAAAATGTCCTTACATTCATATAAAATGCTCTCATATTCATATAATATGCTCTCAGCACAAGTATTCAGGTTCATATACAATGTTCTCATGTTCACAAAAAATATTCTTACATTCATGTAAAATATTTTCAAATTCAAATGAAATGATTTTAAACTTCATACAAAATGTTTACATTCATACTAAATATTTCAAAATTGTGTATTAATGCTTTCACACAAAATGTCTTGAAATACTCTCACATGCTCTCACCACTACAACTATCACATCCACAAAATGCTCCAATTCAATACGATTAAAGCCATTAAATGCTCTCACATTCACTGCTACACCTCTCACATACACAAAAAAAACCTCACTACTAACACCAGTGTTATAGGTTTCATATGAGATAATACTGATAGTGCATGTAACCTTACTCATGCACGCAAACCTGTTTGCATGTGTGTAATTGAGAGAGTGTAAATAAAGAGGTGTGTTTGAAGTTTAAAACTGACATCAATGTGGTCAATTGTTTTTCAAATCTTTTCATTACTCAAATTATTAAGTTCAGATTTACCTAATGAGCCAAAATTCATCAGCATGTAATGAATCACTGGAGTTTAAAAGCTAGCTAGTCTTTCAGTTCTACCACTCAACCACATACATAAACACACATGCAAACACCAAGACAGCTGTGCTCCCAGAGCTGTATGAGCTCCATTGTCATTGTGATGAATATCATTATTCATTTGCATCACAGCGATCAAAGGCTTGAGTATAAGCAAAGACGCAGCACAACATGCTACACCAGCTGTGCTCAAACACTTCACTTGCAGTTAGGGCAACGGTGCTGTTCACTAACAATCACTGAACTTCTGCAGCTGCTGCATTGTCATAATAGCCTTCATCATCTCGATAGTGAGTCTCTGTTCCACAGAGCCACATTAGACAGCATGTTTTTTAGGGCAGGCTGATTTGTCTGATGATGGGCTGATGAGCTGCTTCCCCCCGCCCCCTTTCCAGAAGAGGGTTCTGCCTTTACAGCTCATGCTTCAGATACTATGGCAACAACAAATCAGTGGAACCAATATGACTGACTGTAAATACTGGTGTTTATCCCTATATGTATGAATTATACAGACAGTAAGTGTTTTCAGGTTAAAAATAAAAATGATTAGCCACATTAGCAATGGATTTTGCTAACAAGCACATTTGGAAAGGCGATTTGCAAACATTCACAAAATATAAAGTGTGAAACTTATGTCTTCTGGACATGAAGCTTGATCATGAACAGTTGGTATTGATCCATTTTTGTGAATAAACTTTCCAGCAAATCCTGCTTTGTACTGACCTTTGTTAAAGAAGGTCTGGTGTGAAATGAGTAGAACAAACATATATGAATGTAGCTATTTTTGGGGGTATATTTCCTTCAAAAGTAAAACACTGCGTCTTCAGTGGCTCTGATGCCGAGAGTACATGAAGACTCATGTTCATTCTTAGAGACAGCAACAGAACACCTACAAAGCTTCGAAGCTGAGACATTCTTCTTATCACTATAGCTGCTCCAGCTTGGAGAAAATGGCAGACTGTATGCAGCTCACACAGGGGAGGATCTATGATAATAGGGCAGAGTCCTTCACCAATCATGGGCGGGGCCTGTTTCAACGTGACGTCATGTTGGAGAGAAACCGCAAACGACTCATTTTGAGACACTGTTTATGATTTATGGGGAATATTAAAAATGGAGTGAGTGGATTTTTACCATTATAGGGTGGTTATGTACACACACTGCTGACACACATTTATGTTCAAACATAATTTTGCATAATAGGTCTCCTGTAAAATCTGATCTGCATTTTACTTAAGCCTCAGTATTTATACGTATTAAAATATTAATTAACCCCTGAGATTTCTCTCTGTGACTCATCAGGATCACTCCTTCTTTGTCTGCTTGGAATTTATGATCATACATGCGCCTCCTCCACCTTTGGCATAGCCAAATGTCTGTGCTGTTCATTTCTCATGATGGCCGAATAATCTGACTTCACGGGGTTATAAATATGGCTAGTATATGGTTTTCCCCAGAAGCACGATATTTCATCATGTACTTCTAGGAAAAAGGGGACTTTTCTGCAGTGTGAGGGAGATCTATATTCACTGGAGAGATAGCGTTTGTCCATCCTGCTACGAGCTACTTCCTCTTCCCCGGGCCAGTCTAGATTAAGCTTCTCTACAGCCCTAGTAATCACTTCAAGCAGCTCTTTATATGCTTGAGAGCTCCTGTCTATTTTTGGTGCAGTGGATCCCCTCTCTGGCTCCTCGGAGTCACAGAGGGTGGGTTGGCTTTCCATACGGAAGGAGGAGTCACAACGGGACTCTTCCAGATCCATACGGGATCCCCATGACCTGAGCTGGTTGGCTGCCTTGGTAGCGATCACTGGAGAGATAGCGTTTGTCCATCCTGCTACGAGCTACTTCCTCTTCCCCGGGCCAGTCTAGATTAAGCTTCTCTACAGCCCTAGTAATCACTTCAAGCAGCTCTTTATATGCTTGAGAGCTCCTGTCTATTTTTGGTGCAGTGGATCCCCTCTCTGGCTCCTCGGAGTCACAGAGGGTGGGTTGGCTTTCCATACGGAAGGAGGAGTCATTCCGTATGGAATCCCGTACGGATCCCGTATGGATCTCTTCCAGATCCATACGGGATCCCCATGACCTGAGCTGGTTGGCTGCCTTGGTAACGATCGGCCCAGATCCACGATGCTCTGAAACCCAACTTCCTTCGGCCAAGAAGAGAGCAATCCGCGAGCGGAGCTGACTGATTGTAAAGCGCTCACAATGTGTGCAGTCAGCCCCCTCAAGGGCCGCTATGGCATGCTCCAGTCCCAGACAGTTCAAACTGAAAGTGTCCACTCTCTCCCCCTGATGAAATGGAAGCAAGGCGAAACACACTTCCTGAACTCATTTTGTCTCAAACTTTTTTAAGGGACATAAAATATATATTTAATAGAGAGGAAATGTTTTTTTTTGTTGTTGCTCACACAGACATCACGCACATCATTGCCATTTCACCTGACCATGGTAGGCCTATAAATAGGTGTGATTTCACAGTCTTCAGATACAGTCATGTGCAACAGCACTTCCCACAGCGTGAAGCTCATGCAACGTTGAGTTCCCTTTGAAAGGGAACAGATAGTCTAGAATTGCTGCTAGATGTGGCATTGGCATCCGGAGTCTGTTGCTGTTGTCTCTCAAGATGAGGACTAAAGTACTATCAATCGTTAGCCTGAAAACTAAGAATAAATCAGTCTAAGATATTTAATGTTGCTTGGAGAGATGTAGCCTATATACTGATGCCACATTGTTTCTGTCAGTATATATGGTTTATATCTATATCTATATTTTTATATATTTTATATCTATATCTATATCTGTACCTAAAAGTACCTGATAACCCTACAAGTTATGTGGAAATGTTTGTATTAAGACTACTTTCTAACCTTGACTGGGCTGTCTGCCTGCAAAGAACAGGAGCCAGTTACATTATTTATTACATATTAAATGAAATATTAATTAAATCAATAATTAGCAGGCACAGTTAGAAAATTGGTGTGGTGGTGTCTTTCAGAGGCCTATCAGGATTTCCCCTCGCGCTAGCGCTGGAGCACACAGCAGGCTTCGAAACGCGAGCGCGCACTTCCAGGTGTTTTGATGACATTGACTTTGTTTACTTTTGACACGTGTTTTATTATGGTTTATGACCTGTTTCCACGCCTGTCTTGTCAGTGGTTATTTTCCCTTATGCGTCATCATTGTTCTCAGCTTCACCCCGATTACATTTGGTATTTATACCCCTCGTGTATCTACAGTATCTCACAAAAGTGAGTACACCCCTCACATTTTTGTAAATATTTGATTATATCTTTTTATGTGACAACACTGAAGAAATGACACTTTGCTACAATGAAAAGTAGTGAGTGTACAGCTTGTGTAACAGTGTAAATTTGCTGTCTCCTCAAAATAACTCAACACACAGCCGTTAATGTCTAAACCGCTGGCAACAAAAGTGAGTACACCCCTAAGTGAAAATGTCCAAATTGGGCCCAATTATCCATTTTCCCTCCCCGGTGTCATGTGACTTGCTAGTGTTACAAGGTCTGAGGTGTGAATAGGGAGCAGGTGTGTTAAATTTGGTGTCATCACTCTCACACTCCCTCATACTGGTCACTGGAAGTTCAACATGGCACCTCATGGCAAAGAACTCTTTGAGGATCTGAAAAAAAGAATTGTCGCTCTACCTAAAGATGGCCTAGGCTATAAGAAGATTGCCAAGACCCTGACACTGAGCTGCAGCATGGTGGCCAAGGCCAAAGGGCAGTTTAACAGGACAGGTTACACTCAGAACAGGCCTCGCCATGGTCGACCAAAGAAGTTGAGTGCACATGCTCAGCGTCATATCCAGAGGTTGTCTTTGGGAAATAGACGTATGAGTGCTGCCTGCATTGCTGCAGAGATTGAAGGGGTGGGGGATCAGCCTGTCAGTGCTCAGACCATATGCCGCACACTGCATAAAATTGGTCTGCATGGCTGTCATCCCAGAAGGAAGCCTCTTCTAAAGATGATGCACAAGAAAGCCTGCAAACAGTTTGGTGAAAAGAAGCAGACTAAGGACATGGATTACTGGAACCATGTCCTGTGGTCTGATGAGACCAAGATAAACTTATTTGGTTCAGATGGTGTCAAACGTGTGTGGCGGCAACCAGGTGGGGAGTACAAAGACAAGTGTGTCTTGCTTACAGTCAAGCATGGTGGTGGGAGTGTCATGGTCTGGGGCTGCGTGAGTGTTGTCGGCACTGGGGAGCTACAGTTTATTGAGGGAACCATGAATGCCAACATACTGTGACATACTGAAGCAACGCATGATCAGTATGCAGTATTCCAGCATGATAACGACCCTAAACACACCGCCAAGATGACCACTGCCTTTCTAAAGAAGCTGAGGGTGAATGTGATGGACTGGCCGAGCATGTCTCCAGACCTAAACCCCATTGAGCATCTGTGGGGCATCCTCAAAGGGAAGGCGGAGGAGCACAAGGTCTCTAGCATCCACCAGCTCCGTGATGTCATCATGGAGGAGTGGAAGAGGACTCCAGTGGCAACCTGTGAAGCTCTGGTGAACTCCATGCCCGAGAGGCTTAAGGCAGTGCTGGAAAATAATGGTGGCCACACAAAATATTGACACTTTGGGCCCAATTTGGACATTTTCACTTAGGGGTGTACTCACTTTTGTTGCCAGCGGTTTAGACATTAATGGCTGTGTGGTGGTTATTTTGAAGGGACAGCAAATTTGCACTGTTACACAAGCTGTACACTCACTACTTTACATTGTAGCAAAGAGTCATTTCTTCAGTGTTGTCACATGAAAAGATATAATCAAATATTTACAAAAATGTGAGGGGTATACTCACATTTGTGAGATACTGTATGTACTTTGTGAAGTATTACGTCTGTTTTTCGTATACCAGGTCTTTGTTCCTCGTTTCATGTTTAATAGTTTTGATCTTGTTCTCGTTATTCGATTCTTGTTTATCCTAGTTAATGCCCGTTTGCCAATTGCCCAACCTTTTGCCTGTTTTTGACCACGTTATTGATTCACGTTTTGCATTTGTCTCCCTGCCTCTCTTCAATAAAGTTCTTATCTGCATTTGCATCCATCTCAGCCTCCATTATGTGACAAGGCCATGGAATGGAATTTTTAAAAGCTCATAAACTTTAAATATCATTTTCTCCTTTTCTAATTCTTGCGGTAACTTGACTTTTAAAATTCTATAAATTTAATTGTGATTCTTATGTGCAAGTGTGCAAATAAGTCACCAATTTCAGTTCAGAAAAGCCTGTGGTTTACCAGGCTGCCACATTTACATTTTGTGTATTTACATCTTGTGCTTAAGACTGCAAAAAAAAAACTTCAACTTCACCCATAGTAATTGTGACATTTACAGTCCCTCGATATTGACAGTTTTTGAAAGAGCGCAGTGGGCCATGCAGTTCTCCTGCTCATCTCCACTTTATTCAGGAGAAAAGTCTATTTGTATGCAAATATAATTCACCCTAAAGCATGCACCAAGGCCAATCTCATTATTTTCCTTAAAAAATACCTTAAATAATATGAATAAAAAAGTAGCTCATATAAACAAATAGCTTGTTTATTGACTACAGCCAAAGTTTGCTTTTATGTTATTTTTAAGTAGTTATCGGCCCCTCCTGGGTTGAAATTGTGGCTTTGTTGGTGGATACCCATTTAAAAATATTATCAGCTCTTGCTTATTTCTCCTTTTGCTAATTCATCTTTCATCATTTATCTTGGAAGAGGTCATCTGCTGCAAAACATTTAGATAGTGTACACTAGGCATCAAGCATGTATTGTATCTCACAATCTGAAAAGATCTAATGCACAATGTAATCAATATAGGATCAACAGTTTGACAGCAGTCAAGATATCAGTTTGATATGATTTAGAGCTGTTTTTTTTTGTGATTGCAATAAAACGGCTAAGTTTCCGAAGATATCTATCAAGTTAGATTGTATTACCCCAGTAGCTAATAAAATTTATGAATATAATTTTCATAACCATTTTAGATAATCTGTCAATCTTTTATATATATATATATATATATATATATATATATATATATATGAATATCAGTGATTTCTTATTTCTACCTTAAGACCTAAATATGCAATGTGAAATCTGTACAAACAAATTCTGTTGAAGATGCTTAAAATGCTAAGTTTCCTTGCTAACACTTTTTTGCACTAAGCCATTCTGTGATTCTGTGTCCATTAAAGTTAAAACCAGATATGAAATGTTTTTTTGAGTCACATTGCTATCACTTAACTGTCATAGTTCTGTGTCTGTACTTTCACTTTCTGCACCATTTTGCATTTGGGTCTTATCTCCATTTAAATGAATGTGAGCTATTGCACTATTGAAGACTGATGACATTTATGTGTACAGCCTATTTCATGGAACACTTGTTTCCTCTTTTACAACTGTGTGATGTCTGCAGCCTATTTATTTCCTCCATCCCACCATAGCATTTTGCTGATCGGAAAATGTTCACTGGTGACTCCCAGAAATCAGCCACATCTTATTAGGGGTAAAGGAGTTTAAAAATCCAATGTGTAATGGGTGTTTAGGCAAAGTCAACATCTACCCAAATCTTCTTGGATCATTGCATCATACTTTCTTGTTAAATTAAAGAGCCTAGGCAGCTCAACTGATTCCTGGCAGTGCCCAAAACCAAATCAACATTTGCATTATTCATACAACAAAATGTTCATACAAAAATACTTACAGATGACATTTCAGGCAGAACCAGTTAACAGACAGAACCATGAGTTCTTATCAGAGTTCTCAGAACCATAGGTTAGAACTTTTTTGTATTTGTATATATTTGTTGAGCAGTAGTGTCAGAACTGAAGAACCACAGCTTTCCAGATTTTTCAGATTTACTCAATGCAATTCAACTCATATGCTGATTAACAGGCTGTTAAAGGTAAAAAGTTGATTCAGTCATAATGGGTCACCTGGCCAATTAGAGCACTTTGGGCTTTTTGGAAGGAGGGGCTTTGGAGAAACTGGAACCCTATCAGAGCGTTTCACACAGACTGGGAATAGAGATATTGCAATAATGTACAGTATGTGAAACATAATGTGTTTTTTAATGTTGAAGCATGTTAACTTATTCTATTACACCCAATAAACAAAATAAAGAACTTCTAAAATAGTGTCATATGACCCCTTTAATAAAATTGAGGAATATGTAAAGGGCATTAGAAACTGGATGCTTATTAACTTCCTTTTACTTAACACTGACAAGACAGAAGTAGTTGTACTAGGACCACATGCAGCTAGAAGTTGAAGAAGGTTTCCGATTACATAGTAACTCTGGATGTCCTTTCTGTTTCATCATGTGCAGCAGTAAAAGATCTTGGTGTGATTATTGACTCCAGTCTATCATTTCACGCTCATGTAGATAATATTACTAGGATAGCCTTCTTTCATCTCAGAAATATTGCTAAGATAAGAAATATAATGTCACTACATGATGCAGAAATTTTAGTTCATGCTTTCATTACCTCTAGACTAGATTATTGTAATGACTTACTGTCTGGGTGTTCCAGTAGGTGCATCAACAAGTTCCAGTTAGTCCAGAATGCAGCTGCAAGTGTCCTTACTAGAATCAGAAGATATGATCACATCACCCCTATCTTATCCACATTGCATTAGCTCCCAGAAAACTTGCATTGATTATAAAATACTACTATTGACTTACAAAGCACTAAATGGTCTTCCGCCAAAGTACCTGAGTGAACTTTTGGTCTTTTATGATCCGCCATGCCTACTTTGATCAAAAGGTGCAGGCTGTTTGTTGGTACCTAGAATACTGAAGGCTACAGCAGAGGGAAGAGCTTTCTCTTACAAAGCCCCACAGTTATGTAACGTCCTTCCGATTAGTGTTCGGGACTCAGACACAGTTTCAGTGTTTAAATCCAGGCTGAAAACATATTTGTTTAGTCAAGCCTTTTGCAAATAGTTTTTTCTTAGGTAAAGGAGCAGATCTAGAGGACTCATGGCATTGTTGTGTTGTGGTGAATTGGGATGTTTGGACGCTGTTGCCTCCAACCCCAACTTTCACACGTTTACTTGGGTTTGTTGATGGTGCAGTGGCTGGCCGCCTTATGTCCCAGGGCACCCTCAAGTCTGTTTTACCTTCTGACTCTCCCTTTTAGTTATGCTGTAATTGTTAGTCTTGCCAGAGTCTTTGCTTGCACTCACACAAAGTACATGGTCCATAACCATTATGGGACAATAAGCATACTTAATAATCTCTCTCTCTTTCTCTCTCTGTTGAGCTACACATGTTACTCCTGAGATACCAGTGATCCTGACCCCTTCTGCTCTCCAGACCCACCTGATCCATCTTGATGCCCTACTTCTGGTTGGAGTTCTCATCAGTTGGAAGTCACATACAGCTCAAAGCACAGTAGCTAGGCAAGATCAGACTGCTCTTGGCCACTTCAACTTGGCAATGATTAGTTTTGAATCGATCTTTAAATATGCCTAGGCTTATAGATTATTACATTAAATATTTAACATAGAATTAACATAATTCTATGATAGTGTCTGATAATTTGTTAACTGTACGTTTACTGTCGTGATTTCAAGAAAATATCAATTAAAAATAGCCTAATAATAACACAAATATTTAGTAAAACAGATATTGGAAAATCCATTTACATGTGACTGCATGAGTGTAATCCAGTGTATCATTATTTTATCTGGTTTTTTTTTAAACGCACACGTCATTGCGCTCTCTTCAGGTATTCTTGAGATAATGTGTATATAAATATTACTCAGTTCAGTCCAACGATTTAAATATTACTCCATTTACAGTTGTGAGATATAAAGTCGCAATTGCAAAGTTGTCAAATAACTAAGTCTCATGCTAAAAGACAAGACAATACCACGAGTTCTTATGTTGTTTAATGTGCTTGTGTTGGCGTGCTTGTGTTGTTTAAAGAGATGCTTTTCTCAAATGCATAACTTACATTTTACTCTTATACTCTGCAGATATTATGAATTGAAAGTCATGCGCATATTTTCATTTTGCAAAACAATTTGTCCTAACAGCAACTGAGTCGTTGTTAAACTTTAAAGATGCATGTCAAACAGATGGAGTGCAAGAGAGAAATGAGCGCAATAAGTTAGATTAAAATATGCATTTTGATATTTGTTGTTAGATATCAAATTTACACAAGGAATGTTATTTTTTATGAAACAGTAACTGTAATTCTACCTCTGACCTGTTAACACTTTGTTTTTTTAAATTGTGCTTTATGGAAATAAACAGAAGTGTACAGAAAATAAAAACTCAAGCAAAGAATTCAGTAGATAAAGATGTGGAAAGACATGCATAATTAACAAAACTATACCTCATGATAAGAGATGGTGGAACATGAAATGAGCTATTTAATTTTTGTGTACATGTGTACATAAATATTACTCAATTCAGTGCAACGATTTAAATATTACTCAATTAAAAGTTGTGATATTTGAAGTCTATATTTTTTAAGTCCTCAATAAGTTTTCTTTTTCATTCACATGTATTCTGAACTCATAATGTGTACATTAAAAAAAAAAAATTCTCACCTCAGTGAGTGTTAGTCAATTCATAGTCTGCAACTGCAATAGTTATCAAGTTTTTGTCCTAACCATTTTACTGTCTAAGTGAGGTTTTTTTAAATGCACTTTAAAATTACCTTCATAATAATGAGGTGAGATTAAAAAACAATACAATTCAAAATTACCTTCATAATAATGAGATGATTACATAGATTTGTAAAATGTGTTTGAATTATTAACAAGTTACCAGTCGTTCTTAGAATTACAGTAGTTATCAAGTGGTTGTTCTAACCAATTAACTGTCTTTTCCTTTGGTAACTTGGGGTGGGTACATATTTAAAGAAGCTCTAAATGCAGTATACATAGATGAAAACATTTGCACTTTCAAGACGTGTGTGAGACATATTTTATCCCTATCAGTAGACCTTTTCTGTCTTGGAGGGAGGGTCCTAAGCTATAAATCTATCCTATTCAAGTCACTGTAGGCATTTGCATTCTTTATAAGAAACAGCAATGGAGGCAAAGGCATTTTATTCCAAGAAGAGTGCTGCAGTTTATGAGAGCAACAAACAAATGTTAAGAAAGCCTCTTAATTTAAGTATTTGCGTGTGTTTGTTTCTAACATTCAGATGTCATTTTACATTTATTTAGTGTTGCAGTTGTGTGTTAACCATCATACATTTTGTCTCCATAGAATTCTGTTAAGGAGAACAAGCCCTGTCCACAGCCAGGGGAAAAAAGACAGTGACTACTCTGCTTGTAAAAAAGAAATCGGTGGGTAATTGCTAGTTTATTGTAATTCTGACAAGCAGTATCATGTGCAATTATGTGGTGTGATAACAGTGTATTCAAAACAACTTTTAATTTTGGTCTCTACAGGCTGTACTGATCAACCGTTGATGCCCTGCTGTGGTTAGATAGCGGCTTTCACAAGAAGACTTCTTAACTTGGATGCAAGAGCTGGTTTGCTGGAGGCACATTTGAATGAGAAGACCCCCATCTCATCCACTGAAAGGTGGTCAGTCTACATCCACAGTAGACAGTCCTGTCACTGTTTCTTCAGTGACCCCAACACCTCTGGGTGGTCAAAGTGACTGCCAACAGTGTTTTGAGAGTTGGCCATCTCCTTGCCATCAGCTTGCTCATGAATGCCATCAGGCCACAGACACTTGGGTGATGCTGATTTAGGTTTTCCATCTACGGCCTCTACACTCTTGACTGCCGACACTCTCAACCTGCAATATGACCCTGAACATGTTTCTTTAGTACGCTCAGAATCTTTGACAGAACTAACAAACCACCAACTGACAATGATTTCGCTGCTTGATTGCAATGATTTGCCACTTCAAGAATCAATGTCTTCAGCATTTTGTCTTCCATCCACCACTTCACAATATTGTCCTTCAGTGATGTCATCATTCTGTTTGAGATTGCCTGAAACTCTGAGAAACACATCACATTCTCAGCATTATGTTCACCGGTCTCTCCTGCAGGGAGTGATTCTACCAGATGTGATTTTAAATCACATGTCCCTAGAGAAAGAGAAAAAAACATATCTGGATTGAACAGGAGAAGATGGGAGACCAAGGGCAGATCGTTTCGCTGTGCTTTTGTTTAAAAGTTTATTTCCCCTCAATCTTTATCAGAACTGGTCAGGTTCTATTAACTTGTTCCAGGGGAGAAAATGCAATACCTAACAACCTGCGTCAAACACTTTCAGATGAGGTTGGTCAGAAATTCCACCTGACAACCCAGGACTGGTAGCTGATAAGATATCAAATTAATTAACTTCTCAGAAACAAACTAAACAACTTTCCCACTTTAAAAAAAAAAAAAAAAAAAATCCTGTAAAAATCACAGAATTAATACACTTTTGATAATTGACTGTACAATTTAATAAAAACTTAATTGTATTGGAAAGTAAACAGCAATTTATTTATTTGCATATATTATTTTCAATATTTAATTAGATCCTATTTACATACATGACACTGTCTTTTAAGGGTGTGCCTTAATGCGTCAGAGTAAAGTTTTATTTTAATTTTTTCAGTTAAAAGTCTTATTTTTGAAGTTTCAAATATTGTTTTCAGTGCCACATGTAAACTAAATATTAATGTTGTCTCAACATACCAAACAGATTCACTGAGTAAACAGAGTATAGTTACTCAAAAATATACTTTATGCTTGTTTTTTTTTTTGAGTAAGGGACAGCATTTTTACAGTTTGAAAATTAATGACAATAACTTTTATTCACCAGATGAATTTACCCAATTTGTGTCTGTCATAGGCCTTCTTAGCCTACAGTATCTACAACCAATTCTCACTTATCACTTATTCCCCAATGACATCTTGACATCTGTATGGATAAATGTTTCAAAGCAGTCCTCCAGGGCCACAAATCTCCTGAGTCCACCTTCTCACAATCTGTTATGCCACGGCGAACAGCTGCAGTTTTCAGCATGTAGTGCAACCCACAGACATGGTGGACAAGGACTACACTTCTCAGCCATGCCCGCGCTCGAGTTTGCTGGAGTTTTGATTACGAACACCTGCGCTGTATCAAAAGTTATAAAAGGGCCTCGTTAATTTCAGCTTCTTGCAAAGTAAACACTCAGCATCGTCTCATCTCTGTCCGATAACCAAGCCATACCAAGCCATAGATTTCGTATCCGTTAACCTGGTTTCGATATTGGATTGTACCAAGCCATAGATTTCGTATCCGTTAACCTGGTTTCGATATTGGCTTGTACCAAGCCATAGATTTCGTATCCGTTAACCTGGTTTCGATATTTGCTTGTTATTTGACTACGATTCGGCCTACGTCCAGTATTACCCATTTGCCTGATTATCTGACCTTGATTTCATTCCGTGGTCCATCTTTCGTCTGCCCCACATACTCCAGATTGCTCCTCCGCACTTGCCTCCGCCAAGGAATCGTAACAGATTACTTCGCCTTGCAATGGAGGCAGTGGACACCCCGGGGTGGAAATGCTACATCCAGGACCAGAACCGCACGCTAGCGGTGTATCGAGACAAGATATCCGCATTACGCGCTGAGGTCTCACGTTTGAGCGCTTCCGCGTCTCCAACCACAACGCCCTTGGCTCTCATGATGCATCCACCGCCGGCTGCCTCAACGTATGTTCAGCCATTGATGGCTGCGCACATTCCGACCATTCCGGCTGCGCACACTCTGGCGCGGGCTGCGCACATTCCCACCACTCCGGCTGCGCACAATCCACCTCTGCCTACACTAGAGAGATACGGTGGGGAGCCGGAATGATGCAAGGGCTTCCTGCTACAACGCGCGCTATTTTTTGAAAGCCACCCGGACATGCCGGAAGTCCGTAAGTTGAGCCACTTTATGGAGCTGCTCTCCGGAACAGCCCTGGCATGGGCCACGGCGGAGTGGGAGTGAGGATGCGGTGTCAGACCCTCGCTAGCACACTTCCTCGCCCATTTCCAGCGTGCCTTTGACCATTCTCCCGATGGCTGGGAGACTGGCGATGACCTCATGCATATCAGACAAGGCTCACGTACCACGAGTGAATACGCACTGGAATTCTGCACAATCGCTCCATGGAGTGGATGGAATGAGCCAGCCCTTAAGACCGCGTTCCATCGGGGCCTAGATCCGGAGTTATTGCAAGAGTTAGCCTGTCGGGGCGAACAGCTAACCTTCGATGATCTCATTGATCTAACCATAAGTCTGGATCGTCTGCACCGTACTAACCGCCCTGTGCTGCGTAGTCCATTGCCACCAGAGCCGGTTCCAAAAGCCGAACCCATGCAGCTCGGACGTGCGTGGACCCCCAAGGAGGAGAGGGAAAGAAGATGTAGCGAGTCCCGGTGCTTTTATTGTGGCGAGGGTACCCACATCTTCCATCAGTGTCCCCACAGGAGGTCTCGAGCGACCGAGAGGAGCACGGACAACCCACCTCGTCGCGTCCGGGTGAGTCCTAGCCAGTCACACGCTTCTCATATATTTGCGCTACCTATTGTTACAGAGCATTCAGGTCGGTGTTTTGTTCTTTCAGCGCTCTTTGACTCCGGAGCGGCTGAGAACTTCATAGATGAGAAGACAGCGCAGAAGCTCGGCCTCCCTATACGTCCCCTGCTCCGACCTCGCGAACTTCAGTCCATAGACGGGTCCCCCATAGGTGGAGGAGTAATATCCCACAGCACACTACCAGTCAACATCCAAGCTAGCTCCCTCCACCACAAGACCATGGACCTATACATCACGGTCTCTACCAGACATCCTGTCATACTCATGCATATCAGACAAGGCTCACGTACCACGAGGGAATACGCACTGGAATTCCGCACAATCGCTCCATGGAGCGGATGGAATGAGCCAGCCCTTAAGACCGCGTTCCATCGGGGCCTAGATCCGGAGTTATTGCAAGAGTTAGCCTGTCGGGGCGAACAGCTAACCTTCGATGATCTCGTTGATCTAACCATAAGTCTGGATCGTCTGCGCCGTACTAACCGCCCTGTGCTGCGTAGTCCACTGCCACCAGAGCCGGTTCCAAAAGCCGAACCCATGCAGCTCGGACGTGTGTGGACCCCCGAGGAGGAGAGGGAAAGAAGATGTAGCGAGTCCCGGTGCTTTTATTGTGGCGAGGGTACCCACATCATTCATCAGTGTCCCCACAGGAGGTCTCGAGCGACCGAGAGGAGCACGGACAACCCACCTCGTCGCGTCCGGGTGAGTCCTAGCCAGTCACACGCTTCTCATATATTTGCGCTACCTATTGTTACAGAGCATTCAGGTCGGTGTTTTGTTCTTTCAGCGCTCTTTGACTCCGGAGCGGCTGAGAACTTCATAGATGAGAAGACAGCGCAGAAGCTCGGCCTCCCTATATGTCCCCTGCTCCGACCTCGGGAACTTCAGTCCATAGACGGGTCCCCCATAGGTGGAGGAGTAATATCCCACAGCACACTACCAGTCAACATCCAAGTTAGCTCCCTCCACCACAAGACCACGGACCTATACATCACGGTCTCTACCAGACATCCTGTCATACTTGGCCTACCCTGGCTAGAACGGCACAATCCCCAAATCTCCTGGACGGACAAACAACTCACCCAATGGTCCTCGTATTGTTTGCACAATTGTCTGAGGGGTCCCACGGTCCTTTTGACCACCACGACTGTGGACAGTCCCCTGTCCCATGTCTCGGTCAAGATCCCCCCAGAATACCATGACCTCCACAAGGTGTTCAGCAAGGAGAGAGGAAGTAGCCTACCACCTCACAGACCCTATGACTGTGCCATCGATCTCCTACCCAGGGCCAGCCCACCTCAGGGCCGTGTGTGCCCACTCTCCCAAGCTGAATAGCGGGCCATGGAGGAATACATCCAGGAAGCTCTCCAGCAGGGGTACATTCGACCCTCCACTTGCCCAGCGTCTGCTGGGTTCTTCTTTGTAGAGAAGAAAGGAGGGGGCCTCCGGCCATGCATTGATTATGCATTGATTTGTTCCATGGTCTGTCTTTCATCTGCCCATGTACTCCAGATTGCTCGTCCGCGCTTGCCTCCACCGAGGAATCGTAACACAATCCTTGTGGAGACAGACTGCCTTTGAACTGCAGGAACATACTGAGGTGTTAACAAGACAAGGTTATGGTCTGATCTACCAAGTGGGGGTAGGGTAGTAGCTCTGTATGATTCTTTAACATTTGCATACAAAAGGTCCAGTGTTTTGTTTTCCCGTGTAGTGCAGTCAACAAACTGGTGGAAAGTTGGGAGAGTGGAATCCAGATTTACATGGTTAAAGTCTCCAGTAATTACCACAAAAACTTCAAGGTGTTTAGACTGTAACTTAGCAACAGTACCACATATAATGTCACATAACACTTCCTTGTCAACTGACAGTAGTTGCACCACTTTTCATTCACAAAAACTGCTATCCCTCCACCTTTCTTCTTACCGCTCAGTATAACGTCCCTGACCGCCCTAATAATCCTGAAGCCGTGTATGGAGGCATTGTGGTCTGGGAAGTCTGCATGCAACCATGTTTCTGTGAAGCACAAAATACTACTCTCCTGGTTCTCCCTCTGGGTCCAAACCAGTGCACACAACTCATCCGTCTTATTTCCCAAAGACCTGATATCAGAGAACTACACTTTGCAAGTTATGTTGATACACTGCACAGCATTTTCTCATATTTTCCTCAGCAGTGCTGTCTGAGCATCACAGTGTTTTGACTTCTTTATAAAAAAAAAAAAAACAGGCTTGGGGAAGAAAAATCTTAACGTAAAAAATATAATTTTTCTCCTTGGATTACGGTGTCATTTTTCTGATGGTAAATTCTGCATGAGACAACTAGCATGTGTTAAAATTAGTTTTGCCTTCCTGGTTATTGTCTTTTAGTACATTACGCTACTTTAAGCGTTGAGATTGACCTACTGTATTAATCTTGTTGAAGCGAAATTAATGACGAAAATGTTCATTAATGAAGGTTTTTTTCTAAACTATCATGAAAACCAGACGAAAATGCACATCATGACTATAATTATTCATTTTTAATTTAAACACACTGTTGATGAAAATATGAAATAAAAGATTAAAGATTAACAATTAACAATACACTAACAATGTTTCATGAAGAAAAATCTAGAAAGAATGTGATTGTTTCAAATAATGCACTAGTCAATAATGTTGGGGATTGACCTTTAGTAAACAAGTAACCTAATATAAATATCAGCAGGAATGACCTGCTTGAGCTGCATGAGCTGAGCGAATAAAAAACAGTCAACTAAAGCACTTTACTACCAGGTTAATTAACTCACCCATACGCATCCTATAAGATATTAATCAGATTCATACACAACATAAATGCAATATTACAACCTGAAGCTGCACAAAAGGACACGAATGCACACCTATTCCTGATAGTCAGGATGTGCAAATCATGTTTTGAATGTGCTCTTTCTGTGACAATACATTTGATCAATTTTGCCTTGTTTCCAGTACTCAAAAGTCTTGTGAAAATATATTTAGTAAGTGTTTTATTTTACCCCCATTTTAGTGCCTTTAAAAAATATTTTTTTTACTAACCAAGTTTAAACTTGATTTTCTCAAGAATACAAGCATGTACATTATTGTAGCACAATTTGTGCTGTATATAATGTAATGAGACATGTTGTCCCAACATGCCAAACAGTCACTGAGTCAACAAAGTGAAGTTAGTCAAAAATATGCTTAATAAAGTTGCTTTTTTGAGTTAGGGACAGAGTTTTTACAGTGTAAAAATTAATGACAATAACTTTTGTTCATCACACGAATTTAGCCAATTTGCACCTGTTATAGGACTGCCTAGCCTAAGGTATCTACAACCCATTCTTACTTATTGTTCTTGCCCCCAATGACACCTTGACATCAATATGGATAAATGCAGACCATCCACATATAATGGCATCACAAAATGACCAAGATCAGCAAAATGCATTCCCAAGACATCAGAATGATGAGGTCTGCTGGAAGTTCCACTCAAGAAATACACCAACATCTGAGATCCATTTGTGTACATGCTACATTGAGCACCATCAGAAGACATTACAAAGAACAAACATCATACATACTGTACATAATCCTCGCAAAATAAATATGTAAGTTATTGCTTACTTCATACAGTATGACGCTATCACAAATATAAATATGTTGCTACGATGCCATGTGTTGGTTGTGTTTAAAGTGTCAAATATTTATTTAATGTTTTGCCCTTGATTTTAGGGACATTGTTGCAGCCATAGACAACATCACGAGCCATAATAATGAACTGCCCGCAAGTTGAAAATACAGTTCTAGAATGATAGTCAGTGAGCCTTCCATTTGGAGGATCACACAAAATCTTGGGTGGAAGTACGGGAAAAATCAACATTGTCCCATTACCAGAGACAAAAATAAAGAGATACATCTCCACCAAGCCCAGATATGGATCGACGAGAAGGAGATGTTTCACAAGGTCATTTTCACAGATGAAACAACAGTGGCTTTGGATTACTTTGCCATCATATCATTTTGTAACAGTGGGAGACGCATGTCCAAACCAAAGCCAAAACACCCATTGAAAGTTCATGTTTGGGGAGCAATATCCAGACTGGGACCGGGACCGATAGCAGTCTTCGAAGGGATAATGGACCGGTCTTTCTTTGAAGATGCTATTAAAAAAGAATCCGCCGCTCCCTACATTAGGGAAAACTTCGGAGTCCATCACCGCTTTTTCCAGTACAATGACCCGAAACATCCAGACATTGCAGGGTATTAACTGGGTGAAGACTCCACTAGAATCCCCTGATATGAATCCAACTGAGGTGGTGTGGCATGCTCTGAAAGACTATATTCAGAAAGAAGAAAAACTACATAGTCTGACATAATACATAAAAGTACAAAAATAGACCGTTTAAAGTTCTTCCAGCCGTGGTTGAGCATCAGGGTGGACACACTGGAATGTAGCATACATAGGCTAAAGCGTAAAGCCATAAAATGAAAATACTGTACATTTCTGACCACTTTCTAGTAAATATAAACTTTTTAATTGGCATAACCATTTTGCTGTATTTTTGTATGTATTAGATTAAACTGGATCATAATAAAACTGAGTGCTACAGTAATGAGTGTATCTATATTTATCAACAACTGAACAAGCATGGCAAACATAGGTCATAAAAATACTGTAACACCCACTATATAGGGAATAGTATATTAGTGAGTGATTTCCGATGACACGTATAAACATGACACGTATAAACAGTTGCTTTATGAGGTCGGTTAGAAAGATGGACACAATGATGAAAAATGCGACTTATAAAGTCATGCAAGTAATAATAAATACATAAGGTCATAGTTGTAAGATGCAGCCTAAACTCACAACTGCGAGTATTCAAGTTGCAACTGTGGGAAATAAAGCCCCCAATTCAGGCCAAGTGAAACTGGCAAAACCAGTTGGTCAGCAATTCCCCCTCACACCCCATGAATGGAAAGTGAAAAGAGATTGACTTCTCCAACTTCTCAAAAATAGACGACTGACTTCGGTCCATCTTCAAAATCCACGGAACAAACCGACTGCAATTACTGCTAAAGAAATGGATTGCATGGATTTCACACTGTATTGGATTGCAATAATTCTTATACTAATTACTGTATACCCTTTGCTAATTATATTTAATAAAAGTTTAATTATATTGAAATGTGATCAGTAATTTGGCAATACATTTGTATTTGTGTGTGTGTGTGTGTGTGTGTGTGTGTGTGTGTGTATATATATATATATATATATATATATATATATATATATATATATATATATATATATATATATATATATATATATATATTCCTTACATACCTGCTTGTTGTTATGGTCAAATAGTATCAGAAGCATTCATGCAGAAATGAGATTTTTTTTTTCTTCTGATCTACACTAGAGGTGTCCCAACATATACAAAAATAACACACATCTGTCATGAGAATATATGAATAAAATAACTTGTGAATGTCACAGTTACTGATAGCCAGATGAAAGAGCAAAGCTTCTTAACAAGGAGTTGTATTTTAGCTACTGTCAGCTCTCACTGACTCTGCATAATCAAGCAGCAGTGCTTGTGCATCATGCATGGTGTAACTGTGCTCATTATGCAAGATCATAAACAGTACATAACCTACCAAACAATCCAGTCACCTAACTTTAGCTAGCTATCTAAAATATAAGTTCTGGTTGAGGGGAAAAGGTACTCACTGTAATCTCATAGTGTGCAGTGTGCACAATGTGCTTATCTTTAAAATACAGTCTCCTGAAAAAGGGATGTTTCTTTTTTTTGATGAATATATGTATATATAATGTAAATTATATATGTAAATGTATATGTAAATGATAGGAACTATATATGCTATAAATGGAGCCAAGTGTACCAAAAGCTTCTTTGCTCAAACTTATCCCTAAATTTGGCAATATGCTTGTTTTTTTTTGTTTGTTTGTTTTGTTTTGTTTGTTGTTGTTTTTTTGTAATGTTTGCATAAACAACTCATAGAAGCAGGAATGTACTTTAGTGCTGATTTTAAGATTCAAGTTTTTTTTTTTTCTATCTGTTCTTCTAAAGGTTGGAGCTTAGGAAAGTAGCGTGACTAGTGGGATTTGTCTTTTTTGTGTTTCGCTATTCACAGGCCATTTGTTACATATAAGACAAGGCTATACTTGATACTGAGGGATCACTTAAAACACCTATCTTTTTTTCTATTGTAGCTTTTTAACAAGCCTTTGTAACAATTCTTGTACAACTTGAAATGTGTCATCCTGTACCACTTGAACTGTGTCCTATACAAAATGCTACGTATTAAATAGAATGCGTACCAGTCCATACATTTGAGCTATGGCCCTTTTTTGGTTCCATATTCTGTTCATAATTCGTTGCTTTAATGCAATATTCTTTGTTAATCACCTCCTCTAATTTCTCATAGCACATGCTAAACAGATACATGATGCTGGACTTTTGATGTGTGCCTCAGCTTAGAAATTAGAGCTTAGCAGAAGAGCAATCACATCATAAAGAACCTCTCTCTCTTCCTTGTGCTCTCTCTGACATCTCAGTGCTGATTTGAATGAATGATACACCAGTGCCATCTTCTGTTGCGCTGATTATCTGCTTTTATTGTCTCAACTCTTTCATTTGATGACAATACAGTGATTCAACCCATTGCAAATCAGGTTTATTGTCAAAATTTACAGACATTCAGCTGTTTGTAATGAACAACAACAAAAAAAAAAAGCAATTGAAATAGTTCAACACAAGGAATGCTTCAAGTGGTTTCCCCAAATTCAACTGAAAATGCAACTTATAATGACTTCTTCAGTCTAAAAATTATTCAACCCCTTTATGGCAAGCATCTTTAGTACTTAGTAGAGCACCCTTTTGCTGTTATGACCTTCTGCAAACGAGATACATAGCTTCTGACAGCTTTCCTGAGGAATCTTAGCCCATTCCTTATGAGCAATGGCCTCCAGTTTAGTAATAGTTTATATGGGGTTCAAGTCGGTAGAATCTTCCAGGACGTCTTCTGCAACCAAGGCTTGGTATAATTTGAGGTATGCTTGGGATCATTGTCCTGTTGTAAGGTCCAGTGAGGCCCAAGCTTCAGCTTCCTCACAGACAGCATGACATTCTCTCCTAGGATTTCCTGATGCTACAGTGAATCCATCTAGCCTTCCACATGCTGCAGGTTTCCAGAGTGTACTTTCTTCATTCTTTTTCCTCCAGACATACCACTGATCCATTGTGCCAAAAAGTTCCAGGTTTTTTTTTCCATCACTCCACAGAATAGAATAACGCTGTTCCTGAGCAGTACAACCCAAAAGTTTGCTTGTGTACAGCGCAATTTATGGAGGACAGCTTCTTGAACCTGGGAGAGTATGACACAGGCTATACACAAAGGCTATTCCTGAAAAATGGGGTAATTCCCACATTGCTCAGACAGTCTTGTGCTTCTGAATCAGAACCTGTATGTATGTTTGATTATTTTATGAAGTATCGGCTATTTACTGTTCCAATGTGGAGTTTTGTGTTGTGGCAGAGGGTTCAGTTGTAGACCTCTGCTAAAGTTATTGTGCTGAAGTCGTTTTGATATTTAAAATTTAAATTTGTACATTTAAAATCTGTATACCGTGTTTATATGTTTCTGTAAAGCAGTTTTGCGACAATGTCTACTGTAAAAAGCACTATACAAATAAAATTGAATTGAATTGAATTGAATATTCAGCTGTGGGAATTCAACCTATAAACATGCAGAGTAATGCATATTGTTTGTCATGTTATTTGAGTAGATGTATTTATATTTACAAACATAGTAATCTTCTGTTTTCCGCTTAAAACTGGCGGCAAAAGTTCATCTAAACCCGTTCCATATGAAGATGACTAACATAAATGCACTTTGTGTCTTAGAATCATCCATATCAACCATGTGCACATTCCCATGACAAATTTACCGGTCTGTATTTTGTGTTTTTTTGTCTGTCAGTTTCATAAGCGTTTTCATAAGCGCCATTAATCTTCTTTTTTTTTTTTTGATAAGTTGAATGTTTCATTTTCCTTCAAATGGATTTAATTCTTTATTTTGGCTATTTCTTTTAAAGTACATCTCAGCAGGGTCACAGTTCACAAAAATTCTCCACTCCATCCAGAAGTCATGATATCGGATGTCAAACAGACAGTGTAGAAACAATATCAGTGGGCACACTGCCTTTAGCATCTTGAAAGATGTGATCAGTTGGCACACAACTGTCCATGGGTACACTGAAGGACACGCACATACAGAGCAAAGGTATATAATACAAACAGTAAATTTGTTCATGTATTGCAGTGGCCCTGGAGGCAAAGTTGTTCAGAATCATATGATCTAATATATGATACAAAGAATATGTGTACATCTGATACATTGAATGTTATTCAATCTTTTACACACCATTTATACAGCAATTTTCAAGTTTCTTTTACTATTATAATGACAGCAAGTGGCCAAACTCCTACATTTTTGACAATTGCCATCAGACTTAAACCCTGCATAAGTTTACCAAGTTTGGTGAAAATTTCTCATTTCTTTCAAGAGTTATAGCCATTTAAGTAAAAGTGGCCATGCCCACTTCAAACTTTCGATGTGCCCTTGTGAGGGTAAATCAAAAGTTCAACTTTTTTTTGATAACTATTGATTAAACATGGGTGGCTTAGTGGTTAGCACATTTGCCTCATACTGCCACGGTCGGGGTTCAATTCCCATGGCTCTGTGTGTGTGGAGTTTGCATGTTCTCCCTGTGCTGTGGGGGTTTCCTCCCCCAGTCCAAAGACATGCATGGTAGGCTGATTGGCATGTCTAAAGTATTGTCCTGCAATAGTTTTATTTCACTTGAGCAAAAAACCTATGACTAGTTCGCAAAATGAGGCAAATATGTTTAGAATGGGAAGGCCTAATACTTATATATATATATATATAAATATATATATATATAAGTCATGTTTGTTCAAAACACTGCATTATACACAACCATTAACACAGACAAAAATCATGATAGCGCCACCTAGTGGCTGATTTCTTTAAGACGTTGCACAAACCTGTTAGACCAAGAGTCAAATAGGCCCACCAAGTTTCATTACGATTGGCCATTGGTAACCTTTGCTGTGTCTGAAACTGCTCCCTTTCTCCTATATAGTGTACTATATAGGGTGTCGGCCATTTTGTAGTGGTGTCAAAATTCTGAGTGAACACCTTCATTCCCTACATTCATTCACTCATTTATACCCACAGTGCACTCTGATTTCAACACACTATTTCCCATAGTCACACGTGAGATGGCGATAGAACGCAAAAGAAACAAACATGGCGGACGGTAACATTGCAGGCGGCAAGATTAACAAATATAAGTGTAACTTTTTATTAAGTAAAATAAATCTGTTTAGAGATATTTTGAAGCAAAATGATACAGGTTATTGTTTGATTAGCAGAGTATTTATTTTCAGCCACTTGGTTTGCGAATTAACTTAACTTTTAAATTACCAACTGTAGGTATTCACAGTACAGTATTCACATGCATATTAGAAAACAATGTATTGACAACTTTTTAATTAAGTTAAGGACGGTTGGGGGGAAATATATATAGTTGCATTTGTTTCTTACGGGAGTTGGGAGGATCTAGTCATCAGTTATTTATTTAACAGCTGGATGTATTTTGTCTAATGTCTTCTTACCGATAGATGACATCTTCGAGTTAACAAAGCACGCCTTAAAGTTGTTATTCTTTCTGAAATCCACCTTTATCTTCTCCTCAGAAAAAAAGAAGTTTCACCAAAACTAGCCAGATGGAGTAGATTTTATGCCAGGTTTAGCTCAGGAGTCAGCTTGAGGACACTGACAGGAAACCCCTCGAAAATTAAACCTAATGAAAATAGTTCTTTTTTAAAATAAACAAATAAAATAAATGAGATAGACAGTAGTGTTTTCTCTTTTCTATTTTTAAATATAATAAATATGTGTGAAATAAAATAAATACACCTAATAGTAAATAAACATGACAAGCAGTTGTTTTTATTCTCTTTATCAACTAATACAATAAACATGACAAATGAACAGTGAGAAAATTAACTTTATTGTTTTGTGATACAATACCAATAATGTCCGCGACAGAGTGCTCTCTGACACGTTGTCAGTGTCCGAATTCACTCACTCATTTCCCTTCACTTCTTCCCCATATAGTGGACTCAAATGTCATTGCAATATAGGGAATAGTGAATGAGTAAACAAGCGAGCAATTTCAGACACAGCACTTGTCTAATAGCTACTGAAATTTGATTGGCCGATGATGGCCATGTTTTCAACACACAAGAATGTACTCATAGAGAGTGATGACAAGTGAGACAAAGACAGTATGCAAATTATGAAGTCAATCAGATGAACAGTTTCATAGTTACAGCCAATATCAAGTTTTTTTTTGGTATTATACCGTCTCCATGTGGCAAAACTGCACCAACTTTTCTGAGTGACCATAGATTGTCCTCAAACATAAGCATGCCAAATTTGGTGAAGATATCTCATTTTGTTCAAAACTTATAACCATTTATGTAAAAGTGGCCACGCCTACTTCCTGTGTTTTCACATACTGTAGCCCCCTCAAGTTGAAAGTTCAAACTTTTTTCATAACTTTTGATATTGAGACGCCATAGAATCGTTTGGCACTAGTTTAGTCCCGATCCGAGAAAAAACCTAGGCATAGGTTTTATAAAAATCCAAGATGGTGGAAAATTTTTCATAGATGGAAATGAACTCAGATTTACAGTTTGTTCGTCTGGTCCCAATGATTCCAGAGATAAAAGACACTTGGGTCTGTGACAAATGGTTCAAAAGTTATGGCAATGTTTCTAAACATGCTCACTATAGCGCAACCATCTGGCCGATCATGGCGAAACTTTGGGACGCTCTAGTACTCTTGGCTACTACCCTCCCTCAGAGTTTCAGCTCTCTAAGCCTTATGGTTTGGTCCGCATGATCAGTTTTAGGGCAGAATTATAATAAAATAAATTAATTTTAAAAAAGAATAATAAAAATTCTTATAATTACAATAAACCCTTTGGGCTTGATCCCCTAATAATAACAATTTTTTAAAAAAAAAAAAGAATAATAAAAATCCTTACAATTACAATAAGGTTTCAGCCCTTCGGGTTTGAACCCTTAATAAGAATGGAAGAGAGAGTGTGTGTGAGAGCCCTTGGGAACTCTCACAGATTGCTTGCTCTCTCTCTCTCTCTTTCTCTCTCTTTCTAAATCGATAGCCATAAACAGAAGGCATGTGTTAATGCTGCAGGGTCAGCATCAAAAGAACATCTGTGGGAAAAACAGATCAGGTTCCCAGCTTTCGCTGTGTTCATTGTGAAAAGTACAGTCTGAAGTGAAAACTGCAATTACCTATATTCTGACTGTAAAGTCTATAAATTTGAATTTGATGCAAATATGTGTTTTGTGTTTGAGTGTAGGTGTATGTTCTAACTAACCCAAGCTCCTTGAGTTGGGCAGCAGTTTGGAGTTCCTGAGGTACCTACACAGAATATTTCATTTCGGACAGTATGGTTTACTATATAGAAGCAACAATAAAAATGGAATGGAAACAAGGAAAACACTATTATTAACTATAATATTATATATTATATATTTCTATTCTGTACTCTTAGAACATGGGTGCACTTTGTAGCCTACAATAAGTCACTGCAGTCTTCAGCTATGCACAATGTGTTCAACAACTACAGCGAATAATCTGATTATGCCCGTTCATTAAGTTATGCTATTTTATATGGTATTCCCATGTACCGCTTACCTCGTGAACACCAGGCATGCTCATGTTGTAAGAGGTGCATTAAATGTGCATGTTCATTGCTGTGAAAAAGTATTTGATTTCTTTTGTTTTGGTGTATATCTCATCGTTTTAGATCTTCAAATGAAATACGACATAAAACATAGGCAACCTGAGTTTAAAAAATACAATTTTTATTTATTTATAATTTTATTGCACCCCCCCCCCCCCCCCCAAAAAAAAAAAGAGATAACCCTAACCCTAACACCCATGGGAAAAATAAATTACCCCCTTAAACTTAAAATCTGGTCATGCCACCTTTAGCAGCAATAACTGCAACTAAATGCTTCCGATAACTGGAGATCAGTCTTTCACAGCACTGTGGTGGAATATTGGCCCCTTAGTTTAGTATTGGCCCTTTACTGCTTTAGTTCAGCCACACTGGAGGGTTTTCGAGCATGAAATGGCTGTTTAAGGTTCTGCCACAGCATCTCAGTTGGTTCAAGTCAGGATTTTCACTAGGCCACTTTAAACTTTAATTTTGCTTTTTTCGAAACATTTAGAGGTGGATTTACTCCTATGCTTTGGATCATTGTCTTGCCGCATAATCCAGTTGCGCTTGAGTTTGAATTTATGGACTGAAGACCCCGGTCTTCGGCCTAAAGGGCATTCTCCTTTAGGATTGTCTGGTAGAAGAATTCATGTTTCCCTCAATTATTGAAAGTTGCCCAGGTCCTGAAGCAGCAAAGAATCCCCACACCATCATTCAGTCACCACCATGCCTGACCATAGGTATGATGTTCTTTTTGTGGAATTCTGTGTTTGCTTTGCGCCAGATTTAATGGGACCTCTGTATTGCAAACAGTTCCACTTTTGACTCATCAGTCCACAGAACATTCTCCCAAAAGGTTTGAAGATCGTTAAGGTGTGATTTGGCAAAATTCAGATGAGCATTAATTTTCTTCTGGGTTAGCAGAAGAACATTTCACCTTGCCACTCTTCAGTGGGAGCCATTTTTGCACAGTGTCTTTCTGATAGTGGAGTCATGAACAATGACCTTTATTGATGCAAGAGAGGCCTGTAGTTCTTTTGATGTTGTCCTTGGCTTTTTTGTGACTTCCCAGATGACTTGCTGTGCTTTTGGAGGAATTTCAGAAGGTCGCCCACTTCTGGGAAGGTTCACTACTGTGCTGAGTTTTTCCATTTGGAGATAATGGCCCTCACTGTAGATCTTTGGAGTCCCAGAGCCTTCCCATACTGATGTATTTCAATTACCTTCTTCCTGGAATTTCCTTCAATTTTTGCATAGTGTGTTATTGGCTAAGACCTTTTAACCAACAAGTTTTATTTAAGTGTTGATTTGATTGAACAGGGTTTGCAGTGATCAGGCCTGGTTGCGTCTAGTCCAGCTGAACCCCATTATGAATGCAGTTTCATAGATTTGGGGAGTTATTAACTATGGGGGCAAATACATTTTCACACAGGCCCAGTTGGTATTGGATAACTTTTTTCATGAATAAATAACTATCATTTAAAAACTGTGGTTGCCTTTGTTTTAATTTTGTTTTAATTTCTGAAGCAATTTATTATGAGATACAAATCAGGATGGGGCAAATACTTTTCCACAGCACTGTATTTTAGAAAATGATAATTACTTAATGCACAACATTAAAGTAAGTATAATTCTGAAACAAAAGGAGGAATAAAATCACCTGTAATTTATTAAGCTATTTCTAAAAGTCTTAACAATACTAATGCAATGCAAGGTCTAAAAACTTCAATAATTCATTCATCTTTAGTAACCTTTATTAGTTCTAACTTTATGCTTGCCATGGTCAATGGTCGATCTGAGATAATCCCAGAAAAACTGGGTAGAGGTAGGGAGAATCCACTTCCCACATTCACATATTGCAGAATGCTCCCTTTATGGCATGTATCAATTGATCATGCATGACTGGTGAGGATCTTTGCATCAAGTTCATACCTGAGCTGTAATTCACAAAGCACAAAGGCTGCCTACCAACACCCTATTAAAAAATCCTTCTCATTCCTCAATTTAAAATAAAGTAAGTGGGTTGATATAAACACAGCTATATATACAGTATCTCACAAAAGTGAGTACACCCCTCACATTTTTGTAAATATTTGATTATATCTTTTCATGTGACAACACTGAAGAAATGACACTTTGCTACAATGTAAAGTAGTGAGTGTACAGCTTCTGCAACGGTGTAAATTTGCTGTCTCCTCAAAATAACTCAACACACAGCCATTAATGTCTAAACTGCTGGCAACAAAAGTGAGTACACCCCTAAGTGAAAATGTCCAAATTGGGCCCAATTATCCATTTTCCCTCCCCAGTGTCATGTGACTTGTTAGTGTTACAAGGTCTCAGGTGTGAATGGGGAGCAGGTGTGTTAAATTTGGTGTCATCACTCTCACACTCCCTCATACTGGTCACTGGAAGTTCAACATGGCACCTCATGGCAAAGAACTCTGAGGATCTGAAAAAAAGAATTGTTGCTCTACATAAAGATGACCTAGGCTATAAGAAGATTGGCAAGACCCTGACACTGAGCTGCAGCACGGTGGCCAAGACCATACAGCGGTTTAACAGAACAGGTTCCACTCACAACAGGCCTCGCCATAGTCGACAAGAAGTTGAGCGTACGTGCTCAGCGTCATATCCAGAGGTTGTGTTTTGGAAATAGATGTATGAGTGCTGCCAGCATTGCTGCAGAGGTTGAAGGGGTGGGGGGTCAGCCTGTCAGTGCTCAGACCATACGCCGTACACTGCATCAAATTGGTCTGCATGGCTGTCGTCCCAGAAGGAAGCCTCTTCTACAGATGATACACAAGAAAGCCCGCAAACAGTTTGCTGAAGACAAGCAGACTAAGGACATGGATTACTGGAACCATGTCCTGTGGTCTGATGGGACCAAGATAAACTTATTTGGTTCAGATGGTGTCATGCATGTGTGGCGGCAACCAGGTTAGGAGTACAAAGACAAGTGTGTCTTGCCTACAGTCAAGCATGGTGGTGGGAGTGTCATGGTCTGGGGCTGCATGAGTGCTGCCGGCACTGGGGAGCTACAGTTCATTGAGGGAACCATGAATGCCAACATGTACTGTGACTTACTGAAGCAGAACATGATCCCCTCCCTTCGGAGACTGGGGCGCAGGGCAGTATTCCAGCATGATAATGACCCCAAACACACCTCCAAGATGTCCACTGCTTTGCTAAAGAAGCTGAGGGTGAAGGTGATGGACTAAATCCTATTGAGCATTTGTGGGGCATCCTCAAATGGAAGGTGGAGGAGCACAAGGTCTCCTCATGTGGGCGAGAACAACATCTCAATGTTGAACCGCCTGTTCCCTGGATCGTGCTAGAATTAACCAGTCGTCCAGGTAGTTTAGTACACGGATGCCCTGGAGCCGCAAAGGAAGCCAGAGCAGCATCCATGCACTTTGTGAAGTTGCAAGGGGATAAAGCTAGCCGAAGGGAAGAACCCGAAATTGGTATGTGTTGTCTCCAAACGCAAACCTCAGGAACTTCCTGTGACTGGGCGATATTCCTATGTGGAAATATGCATCTTTCAGATCTACCGTCACAAACCAGTCCTCAGACTGAATCTGTGGCACGATAAGTTTGAGCGTCAGCATCTTGAACCTGTTTGTCCGAAGAGTACAGTTCAGATGACGCAGATCTAAAATTGGCTGCATACTCCCATCTTTTTTGCGGACCAGGAAATAACAGCTGTAAAAACCTCCCTCCCTTAGTGAATGGGGTACATGTTCTATGGCCCCTTTGTCCAAAAGGGAACTTACTTCATGCACTAACATTGGGCTCTGCTCTGTGCTGACAACTGTAGTGAACACACCTCTGAACTGGGGGGGTCGAGCTCTGAACTGGACCTGGTAACCCTTTTCTATGGTAGACAGAACCCATGGAGACACATTTGACAGTAGTTTCCACGCTGCCAAATGGTCTTTCAGTGATGTTAGCTTTTCCACATTTCGTTGGATGGAAAGCATCAGATTTCCGTCACCCTATGACAGCTCACTGACCAGAGAAGGCTGACAACGTGGGATGGCCTTGGCCAGGGCAGGTCCTACAGTAACACTGGGTGCTATCTGCCCTAACAACCTCATGTCCCCTGATACATCCCTCCATGGTCCATCAGGACCGTTCCTTCCTTGCCTGCTTTGCCTTTATAATCGTTCTTAGATCAGGCCTTTTAGCAGGCTGTGGCCATGGCCGCCTGGTCCCCCTGGCTTTCTGCCGGCTGCCACACTCGCCTTCTGCGCCTCCCTCGCACTAGCGCTGGCCCGGGCTCCACTCATGGAGGTCTGGACGAAATCGACACGATGGGGAAGGAACTGGCTGAATGCCACCGTTTGCTGTTTTTCCTCGCGAAACCTGTCGGCGATGGCATTAACCGCGCCGCCAAACAGGCCAGAAGGTTTAACGGGGGCATTCAGCAAGGAGACCTTATCTTTATCCCCCATCCCTGAGAAGTTGAGCCATAGGTGCCTCTCAGTCACAACCAGGCTACCCATTGAACGGCCGACATGACGGGCCGTTTGTTTGGTTGCCCGGAGAGATAAATCTGTGGCGCGGCGCAGCTCTGCCACTGCCTCGGGCCCAATTCCCTCCCCAGTATTGAGCTCACTCAGCACGTCTGCTTGGTAGGCCTGCAACACTGCCATTGTATGCAGTGACCCACAAGCAAGACCCGCTGCCGCATAGGCTTTGCCCACCAACGCCAAGGTGGCCTTACATGGCTTAGAAGGTGAAGTTGGCCTCCCTAAATTACCTGCCGTTGATGGAGAGAGGTGGCTCGCAAGTGCCTCCTCCACCTTTGGCATAGCTAAATAGCCATGCTGCTCACTCCCCATGACGGCTGAGTAATCAGACATCACGGGGTTATAAACACGGCTAGTGTATGGTTTTCTCCAGAAGCGTGATATCTCATCATGCACTTCTGGAAAAAAGGGGAGTTTTCTGCAGTGTGAGGGAGCTTTATATTTATTTTCTCTGGAGAGGAAGCGCTCATCCAGCCTGCTACGAGCCACTTCCTCTTCCTCGGGCCAGTCTATATTCAACTTTTCAACTGCCCTAGTAATCACCTCAAGCAGCTCTTTATATGCTTGAGAGCTGCTGTTGGTTTTTGGTGCAATAGCACCCCCTACCGACTCCTCAGAGTCAGTGAGGGTGTTTTGGCTTTCCATAGGGGAAGGAGAAAAAATGCTTCGTCACACAAACAACAGACATGCATTCTCGCTGAAGATAATAAGGCTGGCGGCATGGTTCACAGGTGCCATATATATATCATGCGACGTGCTTAATTGCCATGTCACTTGATCATGGCAGGCCTATAAGTAGAGGCATGATTTTACACAAGCTTCAGATACCGGTCATGCGCGCAAGGGCGCTTCCCATACCGTTATGTTAAATGCAACGTCGAAGTTCCCTTTGAAAGGGAACAAACTCAAGCATCTTCACTTTTCCAGACACTACTGGAACTTCAAATGGGATCGGGTTCTATGGTCAGATGAAACCAAAATAGAGTGTTTTGGTAATAAACACCAGAGGTGGTTTTGGCACACACAAAGAGGTAGCCATATGGAAATGTTCCCCCTATCCACAGTTAAATATGGTGGTGGCTCTTTAATGTTTTGGGGCTGTTTTTCTGCCAGAAGACTATCAAATATCAACAGATATAAAATGAAAACCCCTGCCATAAAGCTTAAAATGGGTCATGGTTGGCTCTTCCAGCAGGACAATGATCCAAAACATACACGAAAATCAACACAAAAATGGTTTACTGACCACAAGATCAAGGTCCTGCCATGACCATCCCAGTCCCCTGACCTCAAACCCATAGAAAACCTGTGAGGTAAACTGAAGAGGACCTAGAAATTTGAAGGATCTGTAGAGATTCTGTATGGAGGAACAGTCTCAGATCCCTTGCCATGTATTCTCCAACCTCATCAGGCATTATAGGAGAAGATTCAGAGCTGTTATCTTGGCAAAGAGAGGTAGCACAAAGTATTGACTAAAAGGGTGCCAATAATTGTTGCAGACCTATATTTAATAATGATATATTTTTGTAAACCTGTTTTGTTTGCAAATTGTTTGATATCCATGAGAGCAGAGTATTTTTGTTTATCTTTTTAACAAAAGATCATAAGGTTAAACAATAAAGACAATTTTTCACAGCCTTTCTTTGCTCAGATTTACCAAGGGTGCCCGTCACGTCGCGGCGAACTCGCGACTACAGTTCCCGGAGTGCAGCGCGAATTACAAACATGGCCGACAAGCACTACACTTCCCAGTCATGTACGCGCTCACATTCGCCGGAATTCTGATTGCGGACACCTGCACGCTATCATAGGTTATAAAGAACCTTGTTAACATCAGAGGCTTGCGAAGTAAATGCTCAGTAGCATAAACACTGTCGTTTGACTAAGCCTTTGTCTGCGTGTTGGATTTCCCTGATTTACGGATATACTGCCTGTTTCGGATGTTCTTGGACAGCCCCGTTTGGATTGTTTTGCCCGATCGCCTGGACTTTGTCTGTTGTTTCGGACTTCGTCTGTTGTTTCGGACTTCGTATTCAGTTTGATCCTCGTCTTCCTGTTGCTGCACCGCCCGCGCTTGTCTCCGCACAAGGTAACGTAACAGTGACAATATTAGTGGAGGGCACTTAATGACTGTGAGTTCAATTTTAATAGAAAATATACTATCATCCTTGCAATAACAAGCAAGAGAAAAAATCCAGAATCATAATTTTTTTTGTTTGTTTTTTAATTTGAATTTATTCTTGGATTAATGTCAAGTTTGAGTTTGACTGTCTTTTCAAACTAAAATGGTCCTGTAGTCCACTACAGTGGACATGCTGTAAAATTAAAAAGAAAAAGAAAATTTAAAAAGTCTAAATTGTAGAATTTTTTTTTTTTTTAACTCCAAATAAGTAGGAAATCAAACAAAACAAAAAAAATTAGATGACACTTTTTTTCCCCCCTTAGGTCTCAGGAGGATATACACAATTTATTCATTTTTTTTTTAAAGAAGATGCAACAAACAAACAAAAGGACAGAGGTTGTTTCCAAATGGCATATGTGTGAAATCTTCTCATTAGTTCCTCTTCAGTTATAAATCTTTGATAAATCCATCCTCAACCTCCAATTGAAAGTGATTTATATTTCTATTAAAACCATTTGTTAAATCATCAAAACTGCATTTTATCACTCCTGGTACATAATTATTTGAACAAAAGCAAACCATCACATGATGTTCCAATGAAACAGCAAAAAGAGAGAGGTGGAGAGGCATGTGCTTTGAAACTGACAGCTAAATTAACTCCCTCTTTGTGTTACACTAGGAATTGACTCAGACATGCCAGTAATTATGTCACGGATAGTATCACTGAAGCAAAATTGCAAGAGAGTTCTGCTTTATTACCAGAGATCTCTTTACACACCTGAATGCCCTCATAACCTCATTATCATAATCTCTCTGTATGCATCATATTTACTCTGTCCATCTCATCAGTGCAGGATCATAATAAGCTGCAAAACATCTGCTCAAGTACAGATTTTAAAAGTCTTCCAATCTCTAGCCTATACAGTCCCCTCTGAAAGTATTGGAACAGCAAGGCTAATTATATTATTTTTTATTTATTTATCAATAATAATCCTAGATATAAACAGTTTTATATAAACATTATTTTAAGAGCATTGCAGCAAGAGCAGCGATTTGAGGCAGTAGACTTTGTAAACAATAAGATGCATATCTTTAAGAACAGACAAGACTTTATTAAACTGTTCTAGAACACAGAAACTAGTCTAACACATAAACACACACACATGCACACCCAAACAAATGGGGTGATCATGCCTTTCAACATAGTGAATAAAGTTCAGAGTTTCTAGCACTGTTGGTTATTTCACAGCCCATGACCCAAACAAACTATCAACTTATTAATCTACTTTCACTTCTTTAGAAGGACTTTAACCTTAATATTACATGCACCAGTTTAACTAGATTCTGGAAGTACTGCACTTGCCTTTTTGAGGGGATTTCCTTGTCATGGCATTGAGGGGGATTCCTGCAATGGTTATTCTTCAGTGGTTTGGATGGTGTTTGAGTCATGTCTCAGAAGACCAATCGGAATGACGAATAAAATGGAGTCTGGTAAGATGGAGGTTTGAAGAGCTGGCGGCAGCTCTTGGCTGGGTCTCCAAGCAGATGTTCTTTCCCCATAGATGTTGATTGTAGAGAATTCTCTGAGCATTGGAGACTCTCTGTGAACTCTGTCCCTCCGTTCGATGTTGTTGGTCTTCTGTGAATCTGAGATCTGATGACTTTCTTTCATAGGATTTTAAACCTTTTTGGCTAGTCCAGTCCCAGAATGTTTCCTCCAATATACATTGTCTTAGGGCAGGGTGTAAGCCATATTCTCTGCCCATAATATTAATCAGTCCATTGTAGATTGCAGATGGGTGCTTCCACTCATTTAATGATGTCTGGATCAAACTTTGTTTTGAAATATTAACATATACATATAACGACATTCTAC
Organism: Ictalurus furcatus; assembly: GCF_023375685.1. Taxonomy (NCBI): domain Eukaryota; kingdom Metazoa; phylum Chordata; class Actinopteri; order Siluriformes; family Ictaluridae; genus Ictalurus; species Ictalurus furcatus. Next base: position 26,173,417 of record NC_071258.1, read on the forward strand.
CTGAATTTCCTTACTATTATCCATCACTCAACGAACACACACATACCACACAAGACGCATCTTGGCTATAATGACTAAGTTGCCAGATATATTGGCCTAAATACAAGATAATCAAAGCCTAATTGCAAAATTTTGGATTACATACATGGATAACGTGGTTAACAGAGCCTAACAATTAACTTGCTAGTAGCTATATACATTAATAAATCATAATGATTACAGTTTAGGATTATAGACATGGGCAATGTCAGTTTACAGATAACACTAAACAATTTGCAAGGTATGTGGCATGAATACAGAGGCACTACTGCATGATGATTACAAAGTTTGATTTATAAACCGTGTATAAAACCATGATACATTAAAGCAGTCTTCATGCAACAGAAATTAACTGTCACTTTCCTCTGTTCTGTGGTTTGGTGTGGAGACAAAGGAGGCCTATTAAATTTCACAATCAGGGGTTCTCCCACCTCCTGTTGCTTAGGTCATCAGATTTACTGGTGAAGGACCTTGGATATTACCTATTGGGAAAGCCATCTGGGATTTGGCCTAAATCAAGGGATTTGACAGCGGTTTTGGTGCTTGATATGGTTCAGCCCTGGGTCAAGGATGTCTCTAACACTTGCCCTATTGTTGCAAGATAAGGCAGATGCAAACAGACAGTAATTAAGTGGCCCCGCAGTGTATGTTGAGTGTTGATTCATTGCTTTATGATTCCTATGGCTAACCGAGTGCAGTCAGTTTGTAACTTTTCTGGCTGAGAGGATCCATGGTTTTATGTTTCTATTTTTTGTGCATCATATATGCTGCCTGTGCATTGGGATCCTACACTAAAGATAATGGTCTGCACTTATATAGTGCTTTTATCCAAAGCGCTTTACACTGTGTCTCATTCACCCATTCACACACACCAATGGTAGCAGAGCTGCCATGCAAGGCGCTAACTTGCCATCAGGAGCAACTTGAGGTTCAGTGTCTTGCCCATGGACACTTCGGCATGTGGAGTCATATGGGCCATGAATCAAACCGCCAACCCTACAATTAGTGGACAACCCTCTACCATCTGAGCCACAGCCACTGTCTTGTGAACAAGACAGAAGGCTATTGGACAAATATTTTTTGGAAAGATAAGACCAAAATATAAGTTTTTGGTTTAAATGAAAAGTGTTATGTTTGGAGAATGGAAGAATGGAAAACACTGCATTCAAGCATAAGAACCTTATCCCATCTGTGAAATATGGTGGTGGTAGTTTCATGATTTAGACCTGTTTTGCTGCATCTGGGCCTGGATGACTTGCCATCATTGATGGAACAATGAATACCAGCAAATTTTAAAGGAAAACATCAGGACATCTGTCTGTGAATTGAATCTCAAGAGAAAGTGGGTCATGCAGCAAGACAGTGAGCCTAAACACACAAGTTATTCTACCAAGAATGGTTAAAGAAGAATAGTTAATGTTTTGGAATGGCTAAGTCAAAGTCCAGACCTTAATCCAATAGAAATGTTGTGAAAGGACATTCGTGTGAGGAAACCCAGCAACATTGCAGATTTGAAACTGTTTTGTACTGAGGAATGGGCTAAAATTCATCCAAGCCAACGTAAAGGACTGATAAACAGTTACTAGAAACGTTTAGTTGCAATTATTGCTGCACAAGAGGGTTACACCAGATACTGAAAGCTAAGGTTCACATACTTTTGCCACTGACAGATACATCATATTGGATCATTTCCTCCCCTGGGATAGGCTCCAGCCTCCCCCGCGACCCTGTTAGGATAAGCAGTACAGAAAATGTTTGGATGAATTGTTTGTCCAGTGTGGTAGACAAATTGTTCCTAAGATATGATCACTACCCTTGCTTCGAGGACTCCGTCTAAGCTACAATGTTGAGCTATAGCTATATTATCTAAATAATATTTAATATATCTAAAGGCCTGATTTGGATGGGATTAGATGTACATGGGGCCTGGGGTAATACCATTAGTTTCAGCTACTAACTTTATTTACTCCTAGCTAACTACTGGCACAGTGACATAATGATTTGCACATTTGCCTTGCATCTCCAGGATTGGGGGCTCAAATCCCACCGCTTTCCTGTGTGCATGGAACTTGCGTGTTCTTCCCATGCTTCAAGAGTTTCCTCTGGACACACTGGTTTCTTCCCCCAGTCCCAAGAAATGCATTGTAGGCTGACTGTCATTTACAAATTGTCCACACTGTGTGTGATTGTGTCTTTTGATGGGTTTGCAACCTGTCCAGGGTGCACCGCACTTTCCCTAGTATTGCACAAGCAGTAAGGACCATGGATGGCTGGGTGGACCATGTGTGGCACAAATATCTGGATTAGTAGAAAAAACAACTCCATACAAATTCGCTCACCATGTGTTAATTTAATTTCTGTCCGTATTTGATAGTTTTATCTCAAAGGATATGCAAAAATGTTAACAGTATTACCCAGAGAAAAATTTTGAAGATGGATCAGGTATGATCACCACACAGGTATAGTAAAACAATAACATTACTTCCCAGAATCAAAGTCTCACACAGAATATGTGAGAGGGAGAGAAAGAGAGAAAATTCACCTATTTGAAATGTATTTGTAAATGTATTTATTTTTCAGTTTGATATCACACAGGAAAGGGTGGAGTGGGGTGGGGTGATAATAGTGGAGGGAAGGGGAGATCCACACGTCAATAAGTACCCACATAGAAGACGGTCTTGGTCCGAATGTGGCCTCAGGATGGCACTGCTGGCGTGCTGCCGGCACTGGCATGCATCATGTCAGCCAAGTGTGGGCCATTTGTGGCAATTATGGCACTGCAAACGTGATGGCAGACAACACGACTGACTATAGATGGGGGGTATGTGGCCCAGATCATTCTAGTGATTGCGGGCTACATTTACAATCAGATTGTGATTCTGGACAAGAATTTACAGTTATGCTGTGTACGAGCCAAAATACTCTCTCTCTCTCTCTCTCTCTCTCTCTCTCTCACTCTCACATACACACACACTTTTTTTTTATGACTTTAAAATCTGCTGCTCTTTGAATTAGAAAGTATTTTTCATTTATTGATTTATAGGGTCAGTGAAAATAAGGGGAGTCCAGATGAAAAAAAGGAGAAATAATTTTTAAAGAACAAGTTTTATGTATCTAAGTTCTCAAATGTAATTCAAGAAATTTCCATAAGGTTATTTGACCTGAACAAAACATGCATTTTTTAATAAAATAATATTTTAAAATAACACTGATTCGCATCTTATTTCTTTAAAGAAACAACAATAAAACATTATACCAACCTTTTAAAAAAAAAAAAAAAAATATATATATATATATATATATATATATATATATATATATATATATATATATATATATATAAATAACCATTATCCATTACACATAACCATTATCTTTGGGATGGTAGACAACTATGCCTTCAGCGGGTCTTACAATAAAAACCCTTTTAATTTTAAACATTACGATGCAGAGTTTATCATGCTCTATGTAGACGGTACTCAAAACCGTTTCAGCCTGTTTTTCAGTCCGGTAACATGGTCCATGAATTCCATTCTTTAATTTTAGCATCAGGAAAGCAGCTGAAAGATCAGGATTTGGCAGTAAACAGAGAAGAGTACCTGAACGGATATACTTTATCCTTATTCAACCTGAATCCTGATGACGATTGTGGGCAACATTTGTCATTAATAAAGTCGGGAAATATGCGATTGGAACTCATATTTAGACAACCGCTTCTGAGCACAGTGAAGCTAATCGTGTATGCCAGTTTCGACAGTATTCTAGAAATAAACAATCGAAGAAACGTGCTCATCGATTACCAGTAACGCATGGATACCAGAGAACTAACGGGGGTTATGAGAAGTTGTCCTGAAATAGAAAAAATAATCGAGCCTCTCACTGGGCTGAGCTACATAATGCAAATGTAACGCGTTTGTTCGACCGCCATAAAGAGCATCTCGCGGGTTTAAACGCTCAGGAAAGTCAAAGTCTTTTTGAAAGTTTAGCAAGCGGTTGTCGTTTTCCTTCATTTCATTCCACTCATGTTCCCACATCAGAGTGACTTGCAAATTGAGTGTCTTGCAAATTCTTAATTCTCTCCATCGATTTTTGATGGACATCTCCGAAGGTAGCTTTGGATGAACTAAGAGGATGCAAGGTCATTGAGGGAAAACACTTTTCACACCCGTGATAAAAACATCCAAGAAACTCAAAAAACTTACGGTTTTCCCCAACTTCACAGTAACCATCTACGTAATAGTTACCAAACCTGACTTCACTTTTGTTCAGCGCATGCTGAATGGGTAGGTTTTGCGTGTTAGAAACGTATTCGAGCCATTGTATGGAAGGTGTTGAGAAAGATTTCTGTCCGGTGATGTAATTATCAAGCGGCAGAATAGCGGTCCTACGTAATCCTGATGTTCTATGGTGTTCCAGAAATGGGGAAAATAGCCTTTCTTGCTTTCCGAAAAACCCATGGCTTTCAGGATGCTGCTTAACTTCATGGGTAAGAACGATAGACTATCAATGTAGGACTGGCGAAACGCGGTATAGATGAAACACAAAATTTTACCACCTTGCGCTATGATTTCGGGCGTGATTCCTTCTTTCACTAAATGGTTTAACAAAAGGTATGAATTGAACCCTCTAGCGTTATGTGTGATAAACGTATAACCGTTGTATGTATTACAACGAAACTTCTTAAAGAAGGTACTGACGCAACCATCCCCTTCAGCCACCCACTCCTCTCCCTCAAAATCAATACAGCATATAAAATTAGCTACATGAGTTCCTGTTTCCTGTCTAGTCTCGAAATCATAAAACGCATAATCCTTATTTTCACGTTCTTTCCTATCCCGCTGTATAAAACATCTATGCTCGATATCCTCATCGAGTTTTTGCTCGAAATTTTTTTCTAATCTTCCCAAAAAAGAGTGAGCTTTTTTCGGTGCATTAGGACAAGCATCAGCCATGTTGTAAGCTCACACACGTTGTTCGAAGTAAAGAGTATTTTAAACCTAGAGGGTGGGTGAGTCCTCCTCCTTCTTGTATAAACTTATGGTGTTTATACCGACACCAATTTTAATTTCTTTTGTTCTGATTGGTCAGGGGTATGTGTGTGTATATATGTGTGTGTCATATTTTTGGTTGGAAGTGTATGGAAATTCATTATTTATTATTTCATCATCCTTATGTATGTGTGTGCGTGTGTGTGATATTTTTGGATGGATGTGTGTGTGTGTGTGTGTGGAATGCACATGACCATACTATGTATGAATACATTCTATGTGAAAGAACTTGTGTGTTTGTGTGTGTGTGTATGCACCGGAACCGGATTTAAAGTTTACTACTGATATGTATCTTTACCTACGTCTGTCCAATGACGTTGGTGATGACCTTTTTCCTAGACCTGTCAAAATAAATATGTTTGATGATGATGATGATCTTGAGCTTTGACCTTGACCTGTCAAAAAGAAGGTTACAATATATACAAACTATTCCTCTCTCTGCCGTGGTCAGTATTCTGATGAGGGCTCCCTCTGGTGGGTGGATGAATGTGGGGCAGCCTCATTCATTATAGATAGAGGCATTAAGTTGCTTAGAAGTTACCTGGGCTCCTTTGTTCCTATTACATCTCGGCTCTTGGAGTGATCTTTGTTGTTCGAGCACTCCTGGAGAAGGTAACAATGGTCTTGAATTTCCTCCATTTGTTCATAATCTGACTGTGGATTGGTAGAGTCCAAACTCTTTAGAGATGGTTTTGTAATCTTTCCAGCCAGATGAGCATCAACAACTCTTTTTCTGAGGTCCTCAGAAATCTCCTTTGTTTGTTCCATGATACACTTCCACAAATGTGTTGTGAAGATAAGCCTTTGATAAAGCCCTGTTCATTAAATAATCCAGTGCTCACTCACACCTGACTGTCATCCAATTTATAACACCTGACTAATTTCACCTTCAAATTAACTACTAATCCCAGAGGTTCAAATGCTTTTGCCTCTCACAGATACGTAATTTTGGATAATTTGCCTCAATAATTAAATTACCAAGTATAATATTTTTCTCATTTCTTTAATTGGGATCTCTGTCTACTTTGATGACTGAAAATCAGATGATGTTTTAGGTCATATTTATGCTGATATACAGAAAATTCTAAATGGTTCACAAACTTTCAAGCACCATTCTATGTATATACAGTCATGTAAAAAACAAACAAACAAAAAAAACAAACCATACACCCCATGGAAACTGGTGGGTGTTTTTTTTTTTTTTTTTAACATTTGGACAAGAATATGATCCTATTTGAAAGTGTATTTTAATCAAATGTGATACTATCAAACACTATCAAATAATGCATAAAATTGACATCGTGTAGTAATTTTTATATTTTAATAGGGATGTACCGAAATGAAAATTCTTGGCCGAAGCCGAAACGGAATATAATGAAAAACTTGGCCGAAGGCCAAATACCGAACACGTTTTTCGCGTTTTTTCCATTTATTTTGCCATTTTTTTCACCATTGCATGAATTAAATAGTCAAAATTTGCTTTTTACTATTTTGTCTTGCTTTTCAAAGAAAAAAATCAATTACAAAAACAACAATTTCAAAATATTTACTTAACACTGAACATTTTTTTTTTCTCATTCCAGCAGACATAGACTACCAACAAGGCACAATATAACTTTAAATAAATAAATGAGTAAAATAAAAATATTTTGATGTGGTCATCTTTGAGCCCCCCTTGAATGGCCTATGTTAGGCCTATAACTGACTGCTGAAAGAATGTAACACTCTGTAGCCTACAACAAAAATGTGCATTAAAAAGTGCATTGACAAGAGTGCAAAAATGGACCTGTGTGAAATTGCCCCCCCCCCCCCCCCTCCCGCCACCAGCGCAAAACGTCAGCAAAATGGTCTCAATGGTTTGTGCTCCGTTTGTGCTGGTTTGTGCCGTAAAAATTTTCATTTGTGCTGCTTCGATTCAGGAGATATTAAAAGAATATTCAAAGGTCATTCTAGGGTCACCCATCCCCCCCACATGCTCAAAATTAACCCGAAATAGTCTCAATCGTTTGTGCTTCATTTGTGCTGATAATAGTTTCGTTTGTGCTGCTTTCGTTTTTAAAATATTAGGCATTCAATTATGGTGCGGTGACGTCACCAGCCCCCCACATGCTCCAAGTTCATTCAAAATAGTCTCAATCGTTTGTGCCGACAAAAGTTTCGTTTGTGCTGCTTCCGTTTATAAAATATTAGGCATTGACTTATAGGCGCAAATCTCCTCGGTGTGAGCACACTTTTAGAGTCGAACTGCCAAAGACTTTTTCAAGAGAAATCATATCATCATTTGTTCAATAAACATTTCTCTTTACTTCATTCACTGGTCTCTCATGATTGAACTTTTCATTTATTTACAAGGAGAATAATCTGTTACACTTCACTCTCACCACTAGGTGTAAGTGACACTTCTGTTCACGATGGTCTTGTGGAAATTAGTGTTGTTAGTATAGGAAAAGTCGACACAGTTACTAAATCAAAATTCTGGCCAGTGTAAGTACAATTTTTTAACACTGTCAGTTAGAATTTTATTAGTTAACTTTAATCATGATGGTACAACATTCAAAGAGCTAAAATTGTCAAAGTTTCTCGAACAGAAAACTCATTGTTAATACTAGTATGGCTAATGGAGCTATGAAATGCTAATTACAGCTACACATGGTACCCATGTTAGTTTTTTGAATACGTTGTGCATCTAAGGGTCAACATTACCATATTGGTCCTAATATAAGATATCCTTATATATTATTACTATATTTTCCTTGTATTCTGGCAAATACAGTATTACATGAAAACAAGTTTACAGTGTATGACATTTTTTGCATCAGGATTATTTCAGTGGGTAATTATGTTTTGCTTATGCCAGATGCCCAAGAAAGCAGCAGTCGACAGGGATTCAATTTTCACAGTCCCCTGTTCATCAAAAGAGGCCATAGTCCAAAATGGCAATATAGCTACTCCTAATCAGAGCATCTGGACAGAGCTTAGTGAGCAGCTAGAAAAGCAGCTGGTCAAGCTCACTGCTGGTGACGTCATCTCATAGAACTTAATGCCTAATATATTAAAAACGGAAGCAGCACAAATGAAACTTTTATCAGCACAAACCAGCACAAACGATTGAGGCTATTTGGGGTGAATTTGGAGCATGTGGGGGGCTGAATGACCCCAGAATGACCTATAAATATTCTTTTAATATCTCCAGAACCGAAGCAGCACAAATGAAAATTTTTACGGCACAAACCAGCAGAAACGAAGCACAAACGATTGAGACTATTTTGAATGAACTTGGAGCATGTGGGGGGCTGGTGATGTCACCGCACCATAATTCAATGCCTAATATTTTAAAAACGAAAGCAGCACAAACGAAACTTTTATCAGCACAAACGAAGCACAAACGATTGAGACTATTTCGGGTTAATTTGGAGCATGTGGGGGGGTGGGTGACCCCAGAATGACCTTTGAATATTCTTTTAATATCTCCTGAACCGAAGCAGCACAAACGAAAATTTTTATGGCACAAACCAGCACAAATGGAGCACAAACCATTGAGACTATTTTGCTGACGTTTTGCGGGGTGCAACTTCACGCGGGTCCATTTTTGCACTCTTGTCAATGCACTTTTTAATGCACATTTTTGTTGTAGGCTACAGAGTGTTACATTCTTACAGCAGTCAGTTATAGGCCTAACATAGGCCATTCAAGGGGGGCTCAAAGATGACCACATCAAAATATTTTTATTTTACTCATTTATTTATTTAAAGTTATATTGTGCCTTGTTGGTAGCTTATGTCTGCTGGAATGAGAGAAAAAAAATGTTCAGTGTTAAATAAATATTTTGAAATTGTTGTTTTTGTAATTGATTTTTTTCTTTGAAAAGCAAGACAAAATAGAAAAAAGCACATTTTGACTATTTAATTCATGCAATGGTGAAAAAAAATGGCAAAATAAATGGAAAAAACGCGAAAAACGTGTTCGGTATTTGGCCTTCGGCCAAGTTTTTCATTATATTCCGTTTCGGCTTCGGCCAAGAATTTTCATTTCGGTACATCCCTATTTAAAATATAAAAATTACTACACGATGTCAATTTCATGCATCATTTTATAGTGTTATGGGTTTTTTTTTTTTTTTTTTTACATGACTGTATATACATAGAATGGTGCTTGAAAGTTTGTGAACCATTTAGAATTTTCTGTATATCAGCATAAATATGACCTAAAACATCATCTGATTTTCAGTCATCAAAGTAGACAAAGAGATCCCAATTAAAGAAATGAGATAAAAATATTATACTTGGTAATTTAATTATTGAGGCAAATTATCCAAAATTACGTATCTGTGAGAGGCAAAAGCATGTGAACCTCTGGGATTAGTAGTTAATTTGAAGGTGAAATTAGTCAGGTGTTATAAATTGGATGACAGTCAGGTGTGAGTGAGCACTGGATTATTTAATGAACAGGGCTTTATCAAAGGCTTATCTTCACAACACATTTGTGGAAGTGCATCATGGAACAAACAAAGGAGATTTCTGAGGACCTCAGAAAAAGAGTTGTTGATGCTCATCTGGCTGGAAAGATTACAAAACCATCTCTAAAGAGTTTGGACTCTACCAATCCACAGTCAGATTATGAACAAATGGAGGAAATTCAAGACCATTGTTACCTTCTCCAGGAGTGCTCGAACAACAAAGGTCACTCCAAGAGCCGAGATGTAATGGGAACAAAGGAGCCCAGGTAACTTCTAAGCAACTTAATGCCTCTATCTAGAATGAATGAGGCTGCCCCACATTCATCCACCCACCAGAGGGAGCCCTCATCAGAATACTGACCACGGCAGAGAGAGGAATAGTTTGTATATATTGTAACCTTCTTTTTGACAGGTCAAGGTCAAAGCTCAAGATCATCATCATCAATCATATTTATTTTGACAGGTCTGGGTCAAAAAGTCATCACCAACGTCATTGGACAGACGTAGTTAAAGATATCTATTGTTGCACATTCTTTTCTATAGATTAATCATATTTATTTTGATAGGTCTAGGAAAAAGGTCATCACCAATGTCATTGGACAGACGTAGGTAAAGATACATATCAGTAGTAAACTTTAAATCCAGTTCCGGTGCATACACACACACACACATGCGCGCACACACACACATCCATCCAAAAATGTCACACACACGCACACACATACATAAGGATGATGAAATAATAAATAATGAATTTCCATACACTTCCAACCAAAAATATGACACACACACATATATACACACACACACCCCTGACCAATCAGAACAAAAGAAATTAAAATTGGTGTCGGTATAAACACCATAAGTTTATACAAGAAGAAGGAGGACTCACCCACCCTCTAGGTTTAAAATACTCTTTACTTCGAACATCGTGTGTGAGCTTACAACATGACTGATGCTTGTCCTAATCCACCGAAAAAAGCTCACTCTTTTTTGGGAAGATTAGAAAAAAATTTCGAGCAAAAACTCGATGAGGATATCGAGCATATATGTTTTATACAGCGGGGTAGGAAAGAACGTGAAAATAAGGATTATGCGTTTTATGATTTCGAGACTAGACAGGAAACAGGAACTCGTAGCTAATTTCATATGCTGTATTGATTTTGAGGGAGAGGAGTGGGTGGCTGAAGGGGATGGTTGCGTCAGTACCTTCTTTAAGAAGTTTTGTTGTAATACATACAACGGTTATACGTTTATCACGCATAACGTTAGAGGGTTCAATTCATACCTTTTGTTAAACCATTTAGTGAAAGAAGGAATCACGCCCGAAATCATAGCGCAAGGTGGTAAAATTGTGTTTCATCGATACTGCGTTTCGCCAGTCCTACATTGATAGTCTATCGTTCTTACCCATGAAGTTGAGCAGCATCCTGAAAGCCATGGGTTTTTCGGAAAGCAAGAAAGGCTATTTTCCCCATTTCTGGAACACCATAGAACATCAGGATTACGTAGGACCGCTATTCTGCCGCTTGATAATTACATCACCGGACAGAAATCTTTCTCAACACCTTCCATACAATGGCTCGAATACGTTTCTAACACGCAAAACCTACCCATTCAGCATGCGCTGAACAAAAGTGAAGTCAGGTTTGGTAACTATTACGTAGATGGTTACTGTGAAGTTGGGGAAAACCGTAAGTTTTTTGAGTTTCTTGGATGTTTTTATCACGGGTGTGAAAAGTGTTTTCCCTCAATGACCTCACATCCTCTTAGTTCATCCAAAGCTACCTTCGGAGATGTCCATCAAAAATCGATGGAGAGAATTAAGAATTTGCAAGACACACTCAATTTGCAAGTCACTCTGATGTGGGAACATGAGTGGAATGAAATGAAGGAAAACGACAACCGCTTGCTAAACTTTCAAAAAGACTTTGACTTTCCTGAGCGTTTAAACCCGCGAGATGCTCTTTACGGCGGTCGAACAAATGCGTTACATTTGCATTATGTAGCTCATCCCAGTGAGAGAATCGATTATTTCGATTTTACCTCTCTTTACCCATTTGTAAATAAGACAGACTTACCCGACTGATCACCCTATCATCATTTATTGTGACTTTAAACCACTGAAATATTACTTTGGTATCGTCAGAGCAAAAGTATTACCGCCTAGGGGTCTGTGGGCACCTGTTCTCCCGTTTCGTGTAAAAAGCAAACTCCTCTTTCCTCTATGTAGAACGTGCGCCGAGCATCAGCTAAAACATTGCGATCATACGCATCAGGAGAGAGCTCTTACTGGAACATGGGCTTCTGTCGAAATTGAGAAAGCTGTCGAAAAAGGTTACAAAATTCTAAAAGTGCTTGAATTGTGGCACTTTCCAAAAAGGTCTGATAAGCTTTTTACGAGATATATTAAAATGTTCCTCAAGACCAAACAGGAAAGTTCAGGAAAGTTATCCATCCTGGGTCATTAATGAATCCTCTAAACGTGAGTACATTCACAAATATAAGGAGAACGAAGGGATCAGGCTCGAGCCGAAATGGTTATATTCGGTTATATATGGTTGATTATATTGTGGATATATACGGCTGATTATATTCGGAATATATACCACTCGAGTCCCTGTACACCTTGCGGAGTATTATAGTAGATATAGGATTTGTCTGCCTGCCCTTAAATAAATACATCTTTACCTGCTTCCGTACTCTACTCCCTTACGTCTCACGACGTGACAGAAACATGCTTCGGAACAGAAACAAGACAAACATACGTGTCCACAGCTTGTGCATGCGCGCCCGCCCCCCCCCCCCCATCGAGGTCGTGACATTCGCGCGTCTCACTCTGGTTGCTAGGCTATTTGGTCGCGTCATCAAACACGTCATTGTCCGGTCAAATTTATTTGGCCTTTTCACTTATTAATTAGGGATGCACCGAATGTTCGTAAACCGAAATTATTCGGCCGAAAAAAAAAAAAAAGCATTTTCGGTGTTCGGCCGAATAATTTCGGTTTCCGAACATTCGGTGCATCCCTAATTTTAAATGAACAAAAAACCCCCAAAAGAACAGATCAGTAACATGGAAAAAGTAAGTACACCCCTACATTTATCATAGCGTCAAATTCATATAATTTGAATCAGGTGTTCCCACTGTGGCCCTGTGTTTGCGGAGTTTGCATGTTCTCCGCGTGTTGTTTCCTCCGGGTGCTCCGGTTTCCTCCCCCAGTCCAAAGACATGCGTGGTAGGCTGATGGGCGAGTCCAAAGTGTCCGTAGTGTATGAATGGGTGTGTGAATGTGTGAGTGATTGTGCCCTGTGATGGATTGGCACCCTGTCCAGGGTGTACTCCGCCTTGTGCCCGATGCTCCCTGGGATAGGCTCCAGGTTTCCCTGTGACCCTGAAAAGGATTAAGCGGTATAGAAGATGGATGGGATGGATGGATGAATCAGGTGTTCAAGATTGGGTGTCAGTGATCAGAACCTGCTTAGGGAGTACAGGTGGAACATGTCTTATTTATACCCATTTCATATCTATTGTTTCTTTTGCTACTGAGGTGTGTGGTGTCATTGTGCCAAGATCTAAAGAGGTCTGTAAGGCCTTCAGAAAAAAGGTTGTGTAGGCCTATGAGTCTGGCAAGGGATTTAAAAAGATTTAAAAAGCAACTTTCAACATGTTGTGGGGGGGATTTTAAACAGGCATTATGTTAATTTCTTGTCCAATACCAGTCAGAACCAAAATTTGGACCCTGCAATGTCTGATTCCTCTCATCCAAGCTCAGGAAGAAGTTCACACTGACACCATCGTTCAGTGAAAGCTTCTTAGTTTAATGGTACAGAAAGCATAGTATATACACTGTGAGGAATTAGCCTGGGGAAGGGCGGCGTACAGACCCACAGGAGGCAGAAGAACGTTCACAAACGGTGGTTTATTGGTGCAAGGGTGAAGTGAGTGGGTTGTGAGGGGATGAGTGCGGGGCTTGTGGAGGCGTGACTGCCGGTGTAGCCTACTTGTGGCGGAGGCGGGATTCCCGAGACAGGGGCGAGGGTTTTCCCGAGCCGGCGTCCTCCGTAGGTGGGACTCTCACCACCCGGCGATCTCGTCCGCGCTTGCACCTTTTGTGGGGAGAGAGAGAGAGAGAGAGAGAGAGAGAGAGAGAGAGATTAGCGTGGGACGTGAGGTTACCGTCGTGCTCGGTGATTGCGAGTCGCTATGTCGCTGGAAAACACGCACGGAGTCCGTCTTGTCGCTACGGTCCTCTCTTCTCCCGTACGGCCGGAAGCGCGCCCTTTTATCCTCCTCCGCCGTCGCCTGAGTGGTGGAATTTCTCCGTTGGGTCTGCCAATCGCTGGCCGGCGTCGCGTCAGTCCCGCCCCGCCGCGGCGGTCCTTCCGGCTGGCGGAATGTTCGGCACGAAGCTGCCCACGTCGTGCCGGTGCGGCAGTTGGAGAAGGAGCGATTTCCTTCTTGTGTGCGCCGGCTCTCTGCCCGTCACGACAGTACCCCCCCCTCAGCTCCGAGCCTACTGCCGCTCGGTGGTGGGCCCAGAGGGTGTCTCGTCGTGAGAGCCCATCCGCGTTACCATGCTGGGCCCCCGCCAGGTGCTTAACCTGAAAGGAGAAGTCTTGTAAAGCGAGGAACCAGCGGGTTACCCGGGCGTTGGTGTCCTTTGACTTGGCCATCCACTGCAGGGGGGCGTGGTCCGTTATGAGGACGAAGTGCCTGCCTGCCTGCCAGGTAGTATCTCAGCTCCTCGATGGCCCATTTTACCGCCAATGCCTCCCGCTCGACCGCCGCATACTTCCTCTCGGCCGGGGACAGCTTCCGGCTGATGTAGAGGACCGGGTGTTCTTCCCCGTCGAAGGTCTGGGAGAGGACGGCGCCCAGCCCAGTCTCGGATGCATCAGTATGCACGGTGAACGGGAGGTGAAAGTCCGGGATGCGGAGTACCGGCGCGCTGGTGAGGGCCCCTTTTAGGGCCTGGAAGGCCCTTTCTGCGTCGGCTGTCCACCTGACCTGGTCTGGCTGGCCCTTCTTTGTAAGGTCTGAGAGGGGAGAGGCTACAGCAGAAAAATTAGGCACGAACCTGCGGTAGTAGCCCGCCAATCCCAAGAAGGCACGTACCTGCTTTTTCGATGTCGGACGCGGGTAGCCCTTCACAGCCTCGATCTTCTTTAGTTGGGGCTTCAGCATTCCCCGTCCGATGCGGTATCCCAGGTACTGGGCTTCCGTCAGCCCTAGGTGGCACTTCTTTGGGTTGGCGGTCAGGCCGGCCGCCCGGAGTGCTTTCAGGACCTCCCTGAGGTGGAACAGGTGGTCGGCCCAGGTGGAGGAGTGGATGACCACGTCGTCCAGGTAGGCCGCTGCAAACTGTCAGTGGGGCCGCAGGAGGATGTCCATTAGCCGCTGGAACGTGGCGGGCGCCCTGTGCAGCCCAAAGGGGAGAACCCGATACTGCCAGTGGCCGGTGGCCGTGCTAAAGGCCGTCTTGGGCCTTGCCTCCGGTGCGAGCGCCACTTGCCAGTAGCCTTTGGTGAGGTCCAGGGTTGATATGAATCGGGCTCTCCCCAGCCTCTCGACCAGGTCGTCCACTCTGGGGAGGGGGTAGCTGTCAAACTCTGACACCTGGTTCAGCCTCCGGAAGTCGTTGCATAGCCTCATGCTCCCATCCGGCTTCGGCACGACGACGATGGGGCTGGACCAGGGGCTGCTGGACTCCTCGATGACGTGGTCCCGCAGCATGCGACTGACTTCCTCCTCGATGGCCTGGCGCCGAGCCTCGGGGACACGGTAGGGCCTTTGTCTCACCACTACACCGGGAGGAGTCTTGATTTCATGCTGGACCAGCTGGGTCATCCCCGGGGTAGCCGAAAACACATCTGCGAACTGGTCGATCAGCTCGGTAAGCTCCTGTCTTTGGGCGGGGGTGAGGTCCTCCCCTAAGCCGACCAAGGTACCCTTGCCCCGGTCCGAGTCTTGAGCTGCGAACGCCGACACCACCGGGGCTGGTTCCACCCATTTTTTCAGCAGGTTTACATGGTATAGCTTCTCGTCCATCCGCTTACTGGGCTGCTGCAGGCGGTAGTTGACCGGGCCCCGGCGCTCGAGGACGGTATATGGACCTTGCCACCGGGCGAGGAACTTGCAGGCGCTGCTGGGCACTAACAGGAGGACCCGGTCCCCCGGCTGGAATTCCCGTGGCTGTGCGGGGCGGTTGTATACCTTCTTCTGCTCCTCCTGCGCCGCGTGTATGTGCTCCTGGACGATGGGGCCCACCCTGTCAATCCTTGCTTGCATGTCCTGCACGTACTCGACGACGGAGCGGAAGGGGGATGGTTGCTCCTCCCAGGCTTCGCGGGCCACGTCCAACAATCCCCGCGGGCGCCGCCCGAACAGGAGCTCGAAGGGCATGAAGCCCGTGGACGCTTGGGGGCATTCCCGAACAGCGAAAAGTACGTAGGGGAGGAGGAGGTCCCAGTTCCTTCCCTCCTCGTCCACCACCCGGCGCAGCATCCGCTTGAGGGTCTGATTGAACCTCTCGACCAGCCCGTCGGTTTGGGGGTGGTAGACCGACGTCCAGAGGTGCTTCATCTGCAACAGACGACACAAATCCGCCATTAGCTTCGAGACAAAAGGCGTACCTTGGTCGGTCAGAACGTCCTTGGGGATCCCCACTCGACTGAAGAGGAGTACCAGCTCCCTGGCGATGTTTTGCGAGGTGGCCTTGCGGAGCGGCACCGCCTTGGGGTACCGCGTGGCGTAGTCGACGAGGACCAGGATGTATTCATGGCCCCGGGCAGACTTGGGTAGGGGCCCCACGAGATCCATGCCCACTCGCTCAAACGGGACGCCGATAATGGGCAGGGGGATCAGGGGCCCCGGCGGGGGCCTCCGCGGGGCCGTGCGCTGGCACTGCGGGCACTGTTGGCAAAAGGCCCGGACCTCCGCATCCATCCCGGGCCACACGAAGCGGCCCCGCAGCTTCTCCAGGGTATTTCGGGCCCCCAGGTGGCCGCCGAGTGGATGGGTGGGGGCTAGGTGCAATAAGACGGCCGTCTTGGGTCGGGGCACCACCAGTAGGTCCACCTGCTCCCCGCGGCGGCAGGCCCGTTGGTAGAGGAGCCCCCCTCGGACGAGGAAGTACGATGTGGGGAGCCTCAGGCCTGGACTCTGGTCGATCCCCTCTATCACCCGTACCTGAGCCCAGCAGTGCTTCAGTCGTCCTCCTTCTGCTCCCGGCCGAACTTCCCCTTTCGGTTCACCTGGGGAAAGACAGACGACAGAGGGTTAGTAGCTTGGGGGGTCTTACCTTCCGTGGTGGCCTCACCGTCGTCCTGGGCCAGGTAGGCCGGCCGGGCCGGGGTCCCCTTCGTACGTCGCCGCAATCTCCAGGGCTCGGCTCTCGGTACCACCAGGAGTCCTGGCCAGTCTCGTCCCAGGAGGAGGGGCACAGGGAGTTCGGGGACGATTCCAACCTGGAGGGGCCAGGTGCCGGCTTCGCCCCGGATCTGGACCTCGGCTGAGGGGACTTCCCGGATGTCCCCATGGACGCAGGTCACGGTGTGCGTCCCCCTTGGGCGGCGCTCCTCAGGCAGGATGGAGGGCCGGGCGAGGGTCACCGTGCTCCCCGTGTCCAGCAGGGCAGTTACCGGTCTCCCTTCGACCCACACCGTCAAGGAGGGCGCCTCCGGCAGTTGCTGCTGATGGAGGGCGCAGCCTGCCAGCCATGGTTTTGTAAGCAGCCGGGCGGCTTCCCTCTCCGGCTCTGTAGGCATGGGCTCGTCTCGGGGGTGTTCACAAGTGGGCGCCCTCTGGGGGATCCTCCAGGTGCGGGGCCGGGTCTGGCAGTCGGACCGGGGGCCCGGGGCACCGGGGGGCCGATCGAGGTGCTGCTGCTCCCCGGGGTCGAGCTCCAGGGTGGCCAAGGTTCGCTCCAGGACAGTTAGGAGTTCCTGGGGCGTAGTTGGGGCGTGTGCCCCCACGGCCTGTCTCTCTGCCCGGGGTAGCGCCCTCAGGAAACGGTCGACCGCCACTTTCTCCGCCACCTCCGAGGCGGTATGCCGATCCGGCCGGAGCCATCGTTTGGTGGTCCGGATGAGGGCGTTCATCTGGCAACGTGGTCGGGCCCCGGTCGATAAACCCAGCGGTGGAATTCAGTAGCAGCCTGGCCAGGGGTTCGGCCACACCATGCCAGGAGTCCCTCCTTCATCGCCAGGTAGTCCGCGGCCTCCTCCGGCTCGAGGGCATAGTAGGCTGTTCGGGCCTCTCCCGTGAGCAGTGGACCAAGGGCGCGGCCAGTCGTCACGATCCCACCCCTCCCGGCGGGCGATACTCTCGAAGGCTTCGAAGTACGCCTCGAGGTCCTCTTCGGGGCCGAGGGGGGGTAGTAGGCGGCGGGTCTCGCTTCTTGCGTCAGGGAGAGGCACGGAGGCGGCGGGGGTCTCAGTCCTCATGGCGATCAGTGTCTGTGTGGCGACCTGAAGGCTCTCGGCGAGCTGCTGCGTCACAGCGTGCTGCTGGAGGCTTGTCTCCAGCAGGTGTTGCAGGGCGTGGTCCATTTTGGGGGGGGGGGGGGGGAGTTTTTTTTTTTTTTTTTTGGTATTTATTTATTTATTTATTTAATCTCTCTCTCAGTTTTTTTTTTTTTTTTACGTTTGTGGTAGGCGAGTCTGTACTATGCCTGCATCCTCCACCAGTGTGAGGAATTAGCCCGGGGAAGGGCGGCGTACAGACCCACAGGAGGCAGAAGAACGTTCACAAACGGTGGTTTATTGGTGCAAGGGTGAAGTGAGTGGGTTGTGAGGGGATGAGTGCGGTGCTTGTGGAGGCGTGACTGCCGGTGTAGCCTACTCGTGGCGGAGGCGGGATTCCCGAGACAGGGGCGAGGGTTTTCCCGGGCCGGCGTCCTCTGTAGGTGGGACTCTCACCACCCGGCGATCTCGTCCGCGCTTGCACCTTTTGTGGGGAGAGAGAGAGAGAGAGAGAGAGAGAGAGAGATTAGCGTGGGGCGTGAGGTTACCGTCGTGCTCGGTGATTGCGAGTCGCTATGTCGCTGGAAAACACGCATGGAGTCCGTCTTGTCGCTACAGTCTTCTCTTCTCCCGTACGGCCGGAAGCGCGCCCTTTTATCCTCCTCCGCCGTCGCCTGAGTGGTGGAATTTCTCCGTTGGGTCCGCCAATCGCTGGCCGGCGTCGCGTCAGTCCCGCCCCGCCGCAGCGGTCCTTCCGGCTGGCGGAATGTTCGGCACGAAGCTGCCCACGTCGTGCCGGTGCAGCAGTTGGAGAAGGAGCGATTTCCTTCTTGTGTGCGCCGGCTCTCTGCCCGTCGCGACAACACACACACAAATATTGATAATTAATGATAAATGTCAATTGGAAGAGGTCACAGATAAAATCAAAACATCTATTATGTAGGTTTGAGTGATATAGGAACTAAAACACATCTATTCTACAGGAGGCGAAGAAGAAGAACAGAGAGAGAGAGAGAAATTGAAGGTGAAAGGCAGGGTGATTAGGAATGCTCAAAACAGCATATTCTAAGAATACAAAACAATTCCATCTTCCCTGGTACAAAAACACCATGACACAGACTAGAGACCTTCAGAATTGAGACACAGAGACCATGCTATGAAACTTTATCACAGTATATGCAAGAAATCCCTCAAAATATCTTGCAACTGAAAGAATATTACATGCAAGAGTGGTCAAAAATTCCTGCAAGACTGGTGGACAGTTATGCAAAAGGGGGCAATGCTAGCTTCTGAGGCCAAGGGTGCACTTAAATTTTCCACAGAAGATCATGTCTGAAAAATGGAAAAAGGAAAAATCCAAAGCACTTCTTCTGGTACAAAACTTAAAAATCTTTTATTGTTATTTGGCTAGTTGCATTAACAAAAATTGAAATCTACACTGATGCATTTCGGCAAACAGTCTTCCTAAGAGTGTGTTAGAAACCTAAATTTAGGTCTGTAACATACTCTGAGGAAGGCTGTATGACGAAATGCATCAGTGTGGGTTAAAATTTTTGCATGTCCTAATGTGACTAGCCAAATAACAATAAAGGCCGTTTAATTTTTGTACCAGAAGAAGTGTCATTTTTCATGAGTGACACCCAACCAAAGAACACCTTCTGAGATTACTACATGAGGTTCATCCAGGAAGCAGCGTTCCAAGACGTCTTTTTTTATATCTGTTTATATTTCTGTTGAATAAATGATTGAAAAAGCAAATTTTCCTTGTGGTTTTGTTCAAGTATATAAACCTCATTAATAAGCACTGTTTCAAAGATAATCAAATGTTTGCTTGTCCTAATATGTTAAAAAAGCCAACAATTTCCATGGGGTGTACTTTTTTTTTTCCACATGACTGTACATTGTGTTTGGAAAACATCTGGGTTACACATGTAACCCTGTTCCCTGAGAAGTGAACGAGACGTTGCGTTTAGCATAACAGTATGGGGAACGCCTCTCGCGCGTGACCAGCATCTGAAACTTGTGTAAAATCATGCCTATTTATAGGCCTGCCATGATCAGGTGGCGTGGAAATTAAGCGCATCGCGTGATATAAATATGCACATGTGAACAGCGCCATCAGCCTCTATTATCTGAGGCGAAGATGCAATTCACAGGCCTGCCCTGGTATGACAAAGCTACGCAAAGTCTTGTTCCCTTCGACGTTGTGTTTAGCATAACAGTATGGGAACAAGAATACCCACTCCGTCATACCGAGGGTACGGCCTGTTCAAAAAGACCCAAGCCCGAGGGTCACTGGAAGACACTCGAGCCTGGGGTGGAATGAATATCCAGGCTGTGATAATGACTGAAGGTGTGTGGCATAGACCACCCTGTAGCAGCACACACATCCTGTAAGGATACCCCTTTGGACAAAGCATTTGAGGAGATGACCCCCCTAGTGGAATGAGCCCTTATGCCCAGAGGCGTAGCGAGACCGCGCGCCTCAAAAGCAATAAAGATTGCTTCCAATATCCAATTAGAAACGTGCTGCTTTGACACAGCATCACCTCTACTGCCGTTGCAAAAGCAGACCAGCAGCTGCTCCGACTTACGCCACTGGCCGGGGCGGTGGATGTAAGTACAGAGAGCCCTTACTGGACACAGCAGGTGCATCCTCTCTTATTCCGGTGTGAGGAACAGAGGAGGGCAGAAAGCCTGCAACACCACAGGGTGGGCAGCCGATGTAGGCACCTTGGGAATATAATCTAGCCTAGGATACAGGAAGGCCTTGGCTAATCCAGGGGCAAAGTCAAGGCAGGAAAGGGGAACAGAGAGAGCTTGTAGATCTCCTACTCACTTGAGAGATGTTAGGGCCAGTAGAAGAGCTATCTTTAGAGTCAGAAGCTTCTCAGAGGCTGACTCTAAGGGCTCAAATGGGGCCCCTGACAGACCTTCCAGGACCACAGAAAGGACCCAGGAAGGTATGTGTGACCTGTAGATGGGCCTCAGCCGCCTGACACCAGAAGAATTAGTTACCAGAAGAGAAGAATTAGTTGCACCTGCCTGAACAGGGGGTGCGGACATAATCTTCCCTGGTGGTCAATATATGAGACCATCGCTGTGTTGTCTGTAAACACATGGTGACCTCTCATTTGAAGGAATTTCAGTACTAGAAATACGGCCCACATTTCTAGGCAATTTATATGCCGCTCCAGATGAGAGCCGCTCCAGAGTCCGTAAGCTGGACAGCTGTCTAAGACCATGCTCCCGCCCGTGAGGGAGGTGTCTGTCATTATCATCTTGACTAAGGAGACACCCCTAGAGTGTGACCCAAGGCTAGAAACCGGGGACACTCAAATTCCCAGAGCACGTAGGCATCGCCGCGTGACACTGATTACTCTCAGAGGTTTCGTTCTTGGACAAAACCCCTAACTTCTCAGCCACCACTAAACAGTCTCCTTTGCAATAGACCCATAAGCTCCAACAGTCTCCTAAGATCCAGTTTTATCTTGCTCAGTGTTGATAGGATTGACCCTACGCATGTTGGGGAGAGAAATGCCCTCATCATAGAAGAATCCTTATAACCCCTAGAAAAGTTGTCTACTGCACTGGGAAAGCATACTTTTCTGAAGTTCAACCTGAGCCCCAAGCTCTTCATGTGGACAAGAACAACATCTCGATGTTGAACCGTCAGTTCCCTGGATCATGCTAGAATTAACCAGTCATCCATGTAGTTTAGTACATGGATGCCCTGGAGTCGCAATGGAGCCAGAATGACATCCATGCACTTTGTGAAGGTGCGAGGGGATAAAGCTAGTGATATTTCTATGTGGAAATATGCACCTTTTAGATCTATCGTCACAAACCGGTCCTCAAACTAAATCTGTGGAACGATAAGTTTGAGCGTCAGCATCTTGAACCTGTATGTCCAAAGAGTACAGTTCAGATGATGCAGATCTAAAATTGGCTGCATACTCCTCTATTTTTTGTGGACCAGGAAATAATGGCTGTAAAAACCTCCCTCCCTCAGGGAACGGGGTACATGTTCTATGGCCCCTTGGTAGAAGAGGGATCTTACTTCCTGCGCTAACGTAGGGCTCTGGTCTGTGCTGACTACTGTGGTGAGCACACTTCTGAACTGGGGGGTAGAGCTCTAAACTGGACCCGGTAACCCTTTTCTACGGTTGACAGACCCATGGAGACACATTTGGCAGTAGTTTCCACGCTACCAGATGGTCTTTTTGTGACATTAACTATTCCATATTCTATTGGAGGGAAAGCATCAGATTTTCGGTGCTCTGTGACAGCTCGCTGACCAGAGAACACTGAAAACTTGGGACAGCCTTGGCGACGGGAGGCCCTACAGTGGCACTGGGGGCTAACTGCCCTAACAACCTCATGTCCCCTGATACGTCCCTCCACGGCCCCTCAGGACCGTTCTTCTTTGTCTGCTTGGTCTTTATGACCATTCTCAGATCAGGCCTAGTAGCAGGCGAGCTCCAAAATCCAGCGGAGAGCCGGACCCAGAAGACAGAGCAAGAGAGAGAGCAGTGCTCGTCTCCGGCTCCTCTTTCAGATACATAAGAGATCCCCCGGACCTGAGACGATTAACTGCCTCGGCAGCGGCCGGCCCAGATCCGCGAGCCTCTGGAACCCAACTCGCTTCGGCTTCCGAGAAGAGTGCGAGTCGCGAGCGGAGCTGCCTAATGTGGGCATTTCCATGTGCAGCCTCTCGAGGCTGCCACCGCATGCTCCAGCTCCTAAACACTTCATCCAGAAAGTGTGCACTATTCCCGTGATGAAACGGGAGCAAGCCGTAACACACTTCCTGAATTCTCTCACTCATATTTTTCTCTCTCGTTCATTTTTTTGTTCTTCTCTTTTTTTAAAGGGATAGAAAAGTCCAGAGATTTTGAGAAAAGATAGAGGAAATTAAGCATCTTTTTGTTTCTTTACACAAACAACCGCCATGCAGTCTTTCGCTGAAGATAATAAGGCTGATGGTGTGGTTCACAGGTGCCATATTTATATCACACAAAGCGCTTAATTGCCACGTCACCTGATCATGGCAGGCCTATAAATAGGCATGATTTTACACAAGCTTCAGATGCCAGTCGCGCGTGAGAGGCGCTCCCCATACTGTTATGCGAAAACCCAACGTTGAGTTCCCTTTGAAAGGGAACACATTATATTCTTTCAAACCTTCTCTATAAAATAACTGCAAATTTTACTTTTTGTTGTTAATGGTTGACTAATATCCAGATCAATCAAAAGTATTGTTACATTACGAGACTGGGAACGGAAGCAAGTGCAGATTAAAGTCTTTATTCCAAAACACAAGGTCAAGGAACATGAACAGAGATGCACGGTCTTCAGAATTAAACGAGATACGAGGCATAAAACAAGAACAGGACATGAGAACACGACCGCTTAGCATCAAGGTGGCTAATACATACACACCATACTTGAACGTAATTAATACTGCGTGAAGTGCACAGCAACACAAGGTATTTAAATAACTCATGTAATCAATCTTGAGCTCAGACAGCTGGAAACAATAATGACACTACCCTCGAACACCAACCAATAACTAAACAGGGAGGAGACAGAACTGAAACCAAAACAAATGCACGTGTCCATTGTAAACAAAGTCACCATTGTCCATATGCACTCAAAGGGCACTCTGGTTCGTGAATGCGCGAGCCCTCCGGCTTTCCGTGCACGTTGCGTGCCACAGTGCCGTCTGCAGGGGAGATCGTGACAAGTATGAAACAGATACTATACAACAACTGCAAAAATAAAACTCCCCTCCCTGCCAGTAGAGATTTTAATCATTAGAGTTCTAGAGCAACTCCTGTCATCTTTGTTTGGATTATTTAGGAAGATCATGCATAATGTTTGGTACAAATTCTTACAAAGCATTGAGTTATGTAAGTTCTGAGCCCTGTTGAATATTGTTTTACCTCCTAATAATTTTGCAACCTTATTCATTTACTGGTTTACTCTTTGGATTATGCCTCTTGACTGTTGGCTAATGGATTTACTGTTGTTAGTATTCTTGCCTGTCTCCTCGTATTGATTTTCGGATTGTGATTTCACTTTGTTTGCCTTGATCTTAATTAAAACCTTTTGCACATGCTCACTCTAGCCAAGCTTGATATACTACAGTATGATTTACCTGGATATGTAAAGCCTTGGCTGTGTCAATCAGGACTTAACTTTTATTCAGAGCTGGAAGTAAAAACATCTGTCTGAGTTTAAAGCTTGATTTTTAATCACACCATTCTTCAAGGCATAATGCTTCTCCAAAGAGGACTTAGCCAAGACAATCATTTATCATTTCACCTATTTTTAAATTTCTCCTAGGACCACTAAGATTCACACACTCAGTATATACAGCTGCATTTATATAGAGGGATAAATGAAGGCCTACAGTCAAAGAGCAAGGCTTCTAGAATGACTCACTTCTCACACGCAAACACTCCCTGCTTAGTTCTAGGATGTTTAACCCAAGCTTTTAACTGTTTACACTTATAAAAGCTTCGAATGGCAAACAATTGATTTAGCAGTCATATCAACCACATTAATGTGTCTTTACAAACTTGACTCAGTTTAGAAGAGTCTAGGGGTGGGTTGCACCAATAAGGATTAAGCTTAAATCTAGATTAAATCAAGGTTTATCTAATAATTCTGTTGCACCAAACTTTAAACCTTGTTAAAAAATAAGCAAGTTTACATTTAAACCATCACGTTAATCCTGGATTTGATTTCATAATAAACCTGGATTAACTATAATCTTGTTGCTCCATCACTTTAAACTCAGATTTAAATTTCATTTAGGGATAAAATTTAAACTTGCTATTGAGGAGGTTTAAATTGTCAAAATGGCAGCACTTATGTGGTGGATTGGAGAAAATGAAAGAGCTCCTCGCAGAAAAATAAGCGACTGTCTCAACCCTGTTGAGTTTTGTGATGGTGCTGAACAGGTACCAATTCAGCAAGGAAACTGTGATTAGATTAAATAAATAAAAAAAATTCAATCTGCAATTAGACATGGTAGTGACCGAAATGCAGCCATAGCACCCATGCTCCAGCTTTTAATAGCCTTGCTCTTTTACACTACTTGTTGTTTCCTAATGGTGGATGGGGACCTCTTTGGACTACATAAATCAACTGTGAGCAGAATTGTTGGAAGAGTATCGGGGCAATTGCAGCCTTGCTGCCCCAACAGGAGAAACATCTGCTGGGAGCAATTGACTGTATTCACATTCCAATTCCAAACCCAGGTGGAGAAAATGGAGAGCTGTGTCACAACACCACCGGTGAGAGATGTGTCCCTTCTCTCCTGTGCTGCATCTTTTTCCACTTTCGATTTGAGGTTTTTCCAGCAGGCTTTCAGATTAGTAACATCTCGCTTGTCTTTAATCCCCACAGAAGAATTGATGTCAGCGGGTAGTTGGACCCAGGCGTCTTGTTTCTTTTTAACTGTCATGTTATCTGTCTTTTGTCATCGATTTTTGTTCCATATTGCTCCATTAATTAATATAATAAATTTTTCATGGCTTGTAAAATTTGAGCTTCTAATAATTTTCTCAGCCTGTATAGGTTATGTGAATGAGCGGTTAATAACATCACTTGAATTTTTTAAAAATTCAAAGTTTAAAGCTCATGAGCCCTTTAAAGTGAAAGATTTAGATTGGAGAATTCATATATTTCCACGTTTATGAAATCTGCATGCACTGCCGCAATATTGTCAACAGCAAATCCATCATGATGGAGAAAATCATAAATGGAGGTTTTAATCGCAGATTAGAATTCTAATCCCCGATTTGTTAATCTGTGTTTAAAATTAAGTGGTGCAACACAACTAGATTTAAAATAAAGCCCAGATCAACAAAACCTAGATTAGCTCCAAACTGTGCTTAATTTAATCCTTATTGGTGCAACCCACCCTAAGAGTATGCAGTTGTGCTCATAAATTTGCAGAATCTGTGTGGGAAACTCTCTATTCTCTATTCCCTCAGATATGTATAAGTATGTTTAGATTATAGTTTAATTTCTGTCTCATGAACTTTCCAGACCTGTCTGTGATGTGTACATGCCAGTAAACATGTCATCATAGGAACTTCCTATTTTCTGCTAGCAAACATATACCATATATGATCAAAACCTGTTGCACTTCCCTATCTGGCCTAGGATGTTTTTCACGTACGAGGCCGACAGTTTAATTGCCACATTATTTCCACACAGCAGTACGCCTACCCCGGCTATTTGTACCTCTGTATATGTATATAAACCTCTGTTATTCTACAATAAATCAGAAGTCTCTCTGAACTGCTCAGGTTGCCAGTGTGTTCATTTAGACTCTCCAGGCCTACATACGCTCAATGGTAAACCACATGCGCTAGTTTTTCTTTCGAGAAAACGAACCAAGAGGCTGAAAGGGTGATGGAGGAAAGGTGAAGATAAAGCTGTTATTTGCTTTATCCCAACAAACTGGTGTCAGAAGTTGGATGTCTCCAAATCAGGGTAAGTGATCATTCATTTTGTTCGCTTCCCTGGTATGGTGAATTTCCGAACCTTTAAATGTGAGTGATTGTCTTGGCTTAGGATAATCTGTAGTCTGTGTAGCTCCTCTGCAAGGTCACCACTGCCTTATAATAGAAAGTGTTATTTTCCCATTTGCGCTTTTGTGGTTTGCCAGGGAGTGTATTTTTGTAAGTTTGGTGTTAAGTGTTTTGATTCCAGGCATGGGAGGGTCTTCCTTTACCCCTGCTCTCCCGTCACCGGGAATGACATCCTCGGGACTGGATAGAAGCCATTCCTGGGGGTTTATATACTGTTCCCTATCTTGATTGTTTGAATGGATGGTCAATGGCCTGTTCTCCCCAGCTACAAATTATATCTCTTCGCGGCTCTTTTGAACCTCGCGTTCTAGCACAGATTAAACGGATGATTTATGGCGGCGAAGGAGATCCAGATTAGGATTATGAATACATGTCTAAATGTTACATGGAATGGTTACGTCTTCTTCCCTATTGGAACAAACATTATAATGTTAAAACTAAATTACCCAAGGCGTTTATTGTTAATGAAAAAACACCACGCGCACTTCCATGAAAACTGAAAGCCCCCCTCCCTATGGAGAAACACACACACACAAAGGAGCCTCGCATTTCAAAAAGCCACACACACAACCAGGAAGAAAAAATCTCTCTCTCTCCTCCGCCGCCTCCTCCTCCTGTTCACGCTGCTGCCACTATATGCTCTCGTGAGAACATAATGATTTGCTGCAGTATTTAGCTAAACTGAGCTCCGCTGCACAGGATTTAACTCAAGTAACTGCTTTAACTATGGGGAAGGGTGAAACTGTTCTAAATTTTTAGAACAGTTTCACCACACAATGGAAACGTGTTGCACACATGGCTTATAATCCTTTAAATGCTAACATTCCATTTGTAAACACGTTCTTATCTTGCTTCCCACCTCGTGGGCAGCAGGCACTTAAGATGCATTGTACTGATATTGCTCGGATCCCTGTTACTGAATTCGCTGCTAAGGTACATCAATTACACATTGATGGTCTGTTGAGTGATGCATATCTAAAAAATATCACTGCCCTGATGCACGACCCCGCTGAGGACACTGATAACTTGCCCGCAGCCTCTGATACTTCAGGTAATGCTGAAGGAGCCAGCGGGGCGGGGGCAAAGAGACCTGTCACTATTGCATTGGGCACGGGAGTGTAGATCCAAACAGTGCGATCAGCAACAGGGACGTGGCCGTGGCAGAAATAGAGGAAGCGGAAGAGGTCGTGGTCGCTTTGTGCAGAGTGGACCTATGCAGTTTCATGTCCAGCCACAATCATATCAACCTAGTTTTTATCACCCATCGGCTCAACAGTTTGCTCCTCCTCCTGTAGCGGGCCTTTCTCATGCTCCAGACTATTATCACAATCAATAGGGATGCCCACAGAGCTCTTGTGACCCAGTGTGCCGGTCATATTTAAATGATGAAATTTAAATGTAACTTTCAATTCACCACAAATTAAGAAATTACCCATGATCGAACTAAACGTCTCAGGTATGGTATATGCCTTTTTGTTGGCGCTACTATGTCTTCAATTGGTCATTCATACACTGGGCCATTAACCCCAAATTCCGTGAGCTCTGTGTTGGAATAGAAGGGGTAGTGACTGAGCAGTACGTAACACCGCCGTTGTTTGTACATCCATGTTTGGATCTGGAATTACTTTTTCAACATCAATTCGTTAACATGCCAGAGTGTCATTTCAATCTCTTATGCAGAGACCTCATGAGTAAATTGCATCTCACTCTCGCTTTCTCTGGCTCTAAATTAGTAGTTTCTACACCTCTGCTTTCTGAAACCGCAGTTAACCACCCTAAATCAGCTGTACAATGTGTTTCACTATCTCTGTTTTCTCATTCTGAGCCACCAGATCTACGGCTAAGTGACCTGCCAAATTCCCTTTGGGCTGACACAAGGACGAGATCGGGCATGTTCTCTGTATTCCATATCAGGCTGAGTTGAAACATTCTAATCCTGTTTATGTAAAGCAATATCCTCTCTCTGAATCCAAGGCCTGTGGCATTGACATCATAGTAAATTCATTACTCCAACAAGGCGTTTAAAACCCTGTGTAAGTCCTTACAATACACCTGTTAATCCTGTTCCAAAACCTGACGGCACGTGGAGATTCACACAAGATCTCTGAAGAATTAATGAGGTTGTAATTCCAGTCTCACCTATTGTACCTGATGTACCTACTATCATAACCCTAATTCCATCTCACCATGCATGATTTAGCGTGGTGGAATTGTGTTCTGCTTTTTTTAGTGTTCTCGTGGCAGAGGAGACGCAGCCGCTATTCGCTTTCATGCATAGAGGACGACAGTTGACATGGACTCGTCTTCCACCAGGCTACATTGACTCACCAGCTGTGTTCTCGCGAGTGGTCAGAGACTCATTACAAGACTTGCAGGTCTTATAGCAAAGATATACCATATATGATCTAAACCTGTTGCACTTCCCTATCTGGCCTAGGATGTTTTTCACGTACGTGGCCGACAGTTTAACGGCCACATTATTTCCACACAGCAGTAGGCCTACCCCGGCTATTTGTACCTCTGTATATGTATATAAACCTCTGTTATTCTACAATAAATCAGAAGTCTCTCTGAACTGCTCAGGTTGCCAGTGTGTTCATTTAGACTCTCCAGGCCTGCATACGCTCAATGGTAAACCACATGCGCTAGTTTTTCTTTCGAGTAAACGAACCAAGAGGCTGAAAGGGTGATGGAGGAAAGGTGAAGATAAAGCTGTTATTTGCTTTATCCGAACAATCTGCAAAATGTTAATAATTTGTTTTAAAATTAAGAGGGATCATTAAAATTGCATTTTGTTTTTTTTTAGTTAGTACTGCCCTGAATAAGCTATTTCACACAAAAGATGTTTACATATAATCCATAAGACACAGTATTAACTGAATTTACACAAATAAACCAGTTCAAACGTTTGCATACCCTTGAATCTTAATACAGAGTGTTGTTACCTGGATGATTAATGACTGTTTTTATCAATTGTGGTAGTTGTTCATGAGTCCCTTGTTTGTCCTGAGCAGTTAAAACTGCAGCTAAAACTGTTCTTCAGAAAAATCTTCCAGGTCCTGCACATTCTTCATTTTTCCATCATCTTCTGCATATTTGACCCTTTTCCAACACGATACATTAAGGGCCAGGGGGATGTAGACTTTTTAACAGGATGATTGGTGTAGATTGTTATTATTTTGTCTTCTCAGAAACATGTAAATATCTTATTTAGCTTCTGATGGGAAGTACTAAATGAAAAATAAGATCTTTAAACAAAATAAACACCAATCACCCTATCACCCTGTTCAAAAGTTTACATCCCCCTGGTTCTTAATGCATCCTGTTGTCTTCTTGAGCATCAGTGAATGTTTGCACCTTCTGTAATAGTTGTGTATAAATCCCTCAGTTGTCCGCTGTTTGAAAAGATTTATCTCAAAATCATCTATCACAACATCTATCATAAAACATAAAGACAGCTGTTGATCATCCAGGTAACAACACACAGTATTAAGAATCAAGGGTATGTAAACTTTTGAACTGTTTCATTTGTGTAAATTCAGTTAGTATTGTCTCTTGTGGACTATATGTAAACATCTGTTAAATAGCTTATTCCAGGCAGTACTAAATAAAAAACAAAATACAATTTTAATGATCCCTCTTGTTTTATTTTGAATTATTAACATTTTGCAGACTCTGCAAGGGGTGTGTAAATTTATGAGCACAACTGTATTGGCTGACTACATTACATGTACACTGATTCAGTGGGTTTTTAAAAAAAAAATTTATGTTTAGTTGTATATTTGTGAAAGGCTTTGTTATTGCCTTCAATATATTTCCATGTAGCACTTTAGTTGTTCTTCAGGGTTTTTTTTGTTGCTCTGAGGGAACTGGTGTGAAACCCCTGTAGGGAGCTAAAAATGTTAAAGCACCATTAAAGATACTTTTTTTTTTTTTTCTTAAAGTGTAGTATAATGTAATATATTATTAAATAATGAGATAATTGAGGCCACTTATACATTTGGCAGAAACATTAGATGAAAAAATAAACATGAAGAGTTAGCTTACATGATAATCAACCCTGTATATCATCAAAAAGTTCTAATCAAATTAGACTAGCTTGATGTATCTTTTATATATGTCATAATCCATTTAACAGCTGTCAGTTGAGAAAACATGGCTGGTCTATTTTAAAATTTGACTTTGTCTACAGTGCAGTCATATTTGAGAGTTAAAGTAAAAGTGATGGCTTATCTCACATCTCTCTCTCTCTCTCTCTCTCTCTTACACACACACACACACATGCACACATATACACACACTATGTCTCTCATTCTGTAGATATGTTTAAGCTTTGACTGATGAGCTCTCTAACAGGGGTTTTAATTTGACTATATAAGTAACAAGGGCTGTTTGTTAATTTTGTGCTTAAAGCTTTCAGTTGAACTAGCTATCAGGAAGACAAGATAAAATAAGGCGTTGTCTGTGGTTGTGTTAATCCCGAGATTATACTGCACTGTTGCTCTACAGCAAGGTTACTTGAAGTGTAATATGCTTATTACAATCTGATGAGAAATTAAATAAGCCCAATGCCTAGCATGTAGCATGTAAGACTTTGCCCCTATTTTGCAGCATGCTAATATAATATTTTGTTCAGGTATTTAATGGACTTCAATATTTACGGTATATATAGCTTAGTATATCACTTAGGAGCGACACATAATATCATATTCATAATCATCAAAATCAATATTTTGTTATAATAATAGCTTCACCATCAGATCCACCATCAAACGATGCTAATATTTGATTAGAAACTTGTTCTGCAGTAAATCACTGAGCCATGTCAAATTTTGTACCGTTTCTTTTATGTCTGGGGTAATTATGATTGACACATTACATCATTATTGTTTAACAAACATCCTCACCTTGAGGAATAAAAATGAATTGCACTTATTGAGCCATGAGAGATTCAATATAGATGTGCAGAAAAATACACTGTAGGGAATTTAGCCCACGGTGGGCGGAGCACAGACACACAGGAGGCCGTTTTAGTGTTTAGTGAGGGGGGTGCGGGTGCACGCGCGTGTGTGTGTGTGTGTGTGTTGAAGTGCGATCGGGCGGTGAGGGTCTCAGCCGTCTTCGGTTGCAGCCAGAAAGAAGTGCCAACAGGTAGCGTCGGAGCTCTTAGATGGCCCACTTTATCACCAGGGCCTCTCTTTTCACGGCCACATACTTCCTCTCAGCTGGGGACAACTTTTGACTGATGTAGAGGACCGGGAGTTCCTCTCCGTCAAAGGTCTGCGAGAGAACGGCGCTCAGCCCGGTCTCGGAGGCATCTGTGTGTACGGTTAATGGAAGAGCGAAGTCTGGGTTGCATAGCACTGGGGCGCTGGTGAGGGCCTCCTTTAGGGCTTGGAATGCCTGCTCTTCCTCCGCAGACCATTTCACCTGGTCTGGCTGGCCCTTCTTTGTAAGGTCTGAGAGGGGGGAAGCTATAGAGGAGAAGTTTGGCACGAACCTGCGGTAATACCCTGCCAACCCCAAGAAGGCACATACCTGTTTCTTTGATGTGGGTTGGGGGTAGTCCTTAACTGCCTCGATTTTCTTCGCTTGTGGCTTCAGCATACCGTGGCCAAGGAGCTACCATAATTTTCTTTTTCTTTTTTTAAACGTGTGGTTTTTCTTTTAAATATTTACATGGGTATGTCTACCCTCATCCTCCACCAGTGTAGGGAATTTAGCCCACGGTGGGCGTAGCACAGACACACAGGAGGCCGTTTTAGTGTTGTTTATTTAAGACGGGTGGTGAGGGGAGTGTGGGTGTGTGTGTGTGTTTGTGTGTGTGTGTGTTCAAGTGCGATCGGGCTGTGAGGGTCTCAGCCATCTTCGGTTTCGTCTGAAAACAGAATCAGATTCGTCTGAAAACCAGAAAAACACACAACAGCGATTAGCGGACATGCATGTGTCGCAAAATATCGCCTAACACATGCCAGATACTTGCACACATGCTCGGAAATCCTTCTCCCCGTTGTGAGTGGAATATCTCCCTTTTATATTCTCCCCTTGCCCGCTGGATGGTGGAATTCTTTCCGTGCGGTGCACCATTCACGAGCCGTGGGTGTGTCGGTGGCCCCGACCCGCCGCCACATGCTCTCTGGCCGTCCAAAACATCGGTGGTGCTGAAGCGGCACTGTCTCTTCAGTGCCACCGCGGCAGTTGCAGGAGAAGCGATCTTTGTTTCCTGTGTGCCGGCCGCCGGCCGCCAGCCGGTTGCCACAATACTTACACTATTACACACCTCGGGTCAGTAGTGACCCTATAAACTTTTTACAATAAATTAATTATAAAACAGATATTATTTGATATTTTTTCTTTTTATATTCTTGATATGACATAGAGGAATACTAAGAAGATGGAGGTCTAATGAGAAAAAATTAATGAGGAGGAGGGTACTGGATGACATCCCTGGTCGCTAACGACCTGAGGTATGTGTTTACAGCCGGGTTCACACTGTATGATTTTGGCTACAATTTGGTCATCTTAGACAAATTTTGAGAATCCTAAAATATTCCTATAATGTTAGGCCAAAATCTATAGTCTTTGAGTGCTAATTTCACATGTTCCCTGACAGCCGATTAATGGCCGCTACAATCAAATTTTTCCTCTGATTAAATTCTGGCTGTGTCAGAAGATTTGAGGCACAGTCCTGTAGTGTGTCTTCTCCTACTCCATATGAGCATTCTTGCATGCATCAGTTTTTTGCCTCTTGACCATCATACAGTCTGACATTAATGACAACTGAGATCCTACAGTGGGACATGGCTTACAGTGGGGATCATGGTCATAAAGTCTGACAAGCAACCGTCCCATATGACTATTAAAAATCGTATAGTGTGCACCCGGTTTAAGGGATAATTAAAACAGAGTTCTTACTCACACCGGGTTGTCATCCCATTAATTGAAATCACCTGACTCTAATTTCAACTTCAAATTATCTGCTAATCCTAGAGGATCACATACTTTTGCCACTCACAGATATGACATATTGGACATATTGACATATTGTCAATTAAATGAAAAAGTATAATATTTTTGTCTCATTTGTTTAATTAGGTTCTCTTTGTCTACTTTTAGGACTTGGAAATCTGATGATGTTTTAGGTCATATTTATGCAGATATTTAGAAATTGTAAAGGTTCACAAACTTTCAAGCACCAGTGTAGATACTGTATTGTTGTGTATGTAAAAGTGCAGTTTTTGTATTTATACTATATATTTCCCATAGCTGTGCCTCCAGGACATTTTACAGAAGAAAGAAAGTCAACTCCTTCTACACAGTTTTGCATTAAATGAAAGAGAGACAGAAACTCACATTTCACTATTAAAAAATGCAGCAAGGCACACAAAAAGTGGTGGAAAAAATACATACTACTTATTAGGATACTGGGCAATACTGGGAGCTTCATAAATGACAAAAAAAACTTTTTCTATTAAAGGTCTCAAGTTCAAATTAAGTAGCCTACGTAATTAAATGACTTTTTAGACAATATTTTACTCAGCTTTTTTAAAGAATAAGGCTTTTATAGATAAGTGGGAGTAGTCCATGTATTGTTTCCTGCTAAAAAGGTTTGGGCTTGTTTGTTTGGTTGGTTGGCTTTGGGTTTTTTCTCATTTGGATAGAATTGCAACCTTTTAAATATTGTAACCAAACCAGAAGCAGTTTGCACCATGGTTAAAATTCTAGCCAAATAAATAATCCCGTGCTATGGTATCTCTCAGGTTATTGATAGTGATATGAACCCCTTTTGTTTCTAAGGTAATACAGAAACTTTGCATATATCTGAACAGTGACAATTCCACATCCCATATTATCCCCAATGTTCGGAGAACATGGAAAGAAGGAATCATACCATAAAGAACCGCCTCACTAAGGCACTACTAGAGAATCCCTTCAGCAATTGGGTTGACCTTTTGCCCGCCATCCTATGTGATATTCATATGACACTTAATCAGAAAACAAAACTGTCTCCTTTTGAGATAATTATGGGAAGACCATTTCCCACTCCATGTGCAGGGTTCCCCATGTGTTTGCTTTACAGAGGATCTGGACTTGATTGTCGATGACTCACTATTCTCAGGCTCTCATTGAAAAAATAACTAGCATGCATGATGATGTTTCAGCTTCTCTCCCTTTACCGACAGAACAGCCTACTCACCTTTTCCTTCCAGGTGATGCAGTTCTCATCAAAAGTCTGAATGGTGCGTGGTGGCCGTTACCTGTACTGCTGTCCTCATGGATTCACAACCACAGTGGATCCACGCCAGCTGTATCAAGCACTGCCGATCCATGACAAGAGAAAAAACTGCTATCAAGTATCCCACTTCTCATCTCACCTTAACACAGACACATATAGCATTATTTATATTAGAGATACACACATGCACTATACCTTCTACTCTGACCAAGCTTTGCTCCTATGCTACAACTATTTAGCACCCACTCGTCATCAGTTGGCCTCTGAACCTGAAAACGCATATATATCGCTTAACTCATTGAATTAGCGCTCTCTATGCCTGAAATGCAAAACATCCCTAGATACTGGTTCTGACGACTATTCGGACACAGTCCTAATTGTAGCCGTTGTGACCCTATCGGAGAGACAAAGAAGTTGACCTCTAGCAATGGCCTATCTAGAAGGGATCCCAATTCTTGTCTCGGTAATTAGTGCAATTATCGTTTGGTGGCTTTGAGAGTTTGCAAAGAGCTATTGTTGAGAAAATAGGTAAAAGAGCTAATGATGCTGAAATAAAAAAAAAAAACTGGTTAGCAGAGCAGGATGTGTACAGTCTACATAAACCAGTATCTACAAATTTTAAAAGAAACAAGGTTTTTGTAAAGAACATCAATGAACAATGGCAAGCTGATTTAGTTGATATGAGCAACGTGTCAGAGTAATGACAACGCAAAATTTATGATAACATGTTTAGATATTTTATCCAAATATGCCTGTGTATGTGTGTTATGAAATAAGACAGGTAATGAGGTAACTAAAGGCTTTGATTCCATTCTAAAGGAAGGTAGAGTCCCCAAATATCTACAAACTGACCAAGGGAAAGAGTTTTTTAACAACAATTTTAAAACATTAATGAAAAAACATGACATTGTTCACTTTCCTATGGGTATGGGACAAAAAGCCTCGGTGTGTGAAAGGTTCAACAGAGCATTAAAGACCAGGATGTGGAGATATTTTACAGCTTTTAACACGAGAAAATACACTGACATAGTACAGGATTTGGTTCAAGTGTACATTCAAGCATCAAAATGAAGCCTGTTGAGATCATTGAAGCCAATTCCTTCAGAGTATTTAAAACCCTCTACAGACTGTTCTCACCTAAATTAAAGAAACTAAAATTGAACTTTTAAATCAGTGATATTGGTAGAATTTCCCATTTAAAAAGACAGTTTGAAAAAGCCTATTAGCAAAACTTTACAGATGAATATTTTACAATCTCCGAACAAATACCAAGAGATCCCCGGGTTTATAATTTACGAGACTATGATGGTGAAAAAATTGAGGGAACATTTTATGAACCTGAGTTACAAAAGATCATTGGGAAAGACAAGGCATTTAAAATAGATGAAATCTTGTCTGAAAAGACCCGAAATCAGAAAAAAGTTGGCTTTTTATGAGTTAACATAACAAAAGGATCGTCATGAACAAAACTGAAATCTATCATCATTAAACCATAGAAGAGTCTGGATTCCTTGTCACCCTTCCAAGCAATGTGTCATTGGACATTAACCCTAATAATATCAGATAAGAACGGATTATGGGAAGTCTCACTCACAGAGGTTCAATATATCAATGAGTTGGCACTCATTAACAGGGCAAGACTGTCTGTCATGTTACCATGAGGGATGGAAAGAAAACCCAAAACAGTTACTTTCATATCACTCAAGGATATTAAAAAAGTATCAAAGAACTGGTTAGTGAAATCAACAAAATGGATCTTGGAATGGAGATATGAAAAATAAAAGACGCATCATGTCCCAAAAATATTTTATGTTCAAAGCTAATGGAAACTTAGCATGTATATTGTGGGTATGAACCCCAGAAGTGCCTAATCTCACTGATATTCATGCAGGCTTTTACACAATGTGTGTATATACAGACATTATTGAGTATCAATGAGTTGGTGACAGTTTTGTCCACATTCACACCTGCTAAACATTCGTTCCATATGTAAAAATCAGATCAGATCAGGTCTTGTATTGACTGTATGTAAAAGTCTAAAGGACCCCCAGGACATCGACACATTATTCCAAATAAAAGATGTAAGGTTACTAAAATTAAGGCCAGTGTGAAATAGACCAAGCAGAGAGGCAAAAAGCATTCTTCCATCTCGCACAAAAGAATGTGGCTGAACATTTTCTAACACCATGGCTTTCTTATACAGTCTATCCTCAGAGTGTACTAAGACAGAATTGGATATTTTCACATTACATTATACAAAGACAAGTATCAAAAAGTACACTTATGTCGAAATACCTCCACTTTCTGCTCTCATGGACAGTGGCCCCCTGAAGTTCTACGTCACTGGAAACAGGGAGGATTACCTCGACTTGAACAACACTTTTTTTACATTTAGCCTGTAAAATCATGAACCCTGATGGTTCTAACATAGCTAATGAGGCAAAGGTGAGGGTCGTCAACTATCCTATAGCATCACTTTTTTCACAAATGGCTGTCATGCATGAGGATCGTCTTATTTCTCAATCTAGCAGTACATACACATACAGCACTACCTTTAAAAGTGTTCTCAATTTTGGAAAAGATACCCTGGAAACACAATTTTGCTTCAGGCTATTCTACAAAGACACAGCAGGGCATATGGATGTCACAGATCCAGGTGGTTGAAATGAAGGTCTTCAAAAAAGGGCCAGATTCAGTGCTGAAAATAACACCTTTGACCTGATTGGACACATTCACTCTGATAGATTTTTTTCAGGATAAACTTTTACTGACTGGTATCAATTTGAGGATTAAAATGGTTCACAGTAAATATGAAAAGTCTGAATTTGCTTGAGGAAGGAAGGAAGTGCAAATTTCATTCTGAAAATACTCAACGCGTCTCTTTTTCTGAAGAAAGTAACCATCTCACCATCTGTAAAACTCATTCATGGGCGAGCACTACTCAGTGCCACAGCTAAGTACCCAAACGAAAGAGTCTGTATGAAGACCTTCAGTCTAGCTGCAGGGAGCTGCATTTGTTCACAAGAGAATCTTTTCCTCAGACCATTGCCTAAAACCATTATCTTTGGGATGGTAGACAATGATGCCTTTAGTGGATCATACAATAAAAACCCTTTTAATTTTAAACATTACAATGCAGAGTTGATTGCACTCTATGTAGACAGTACTCAATATCCTGCAAAACCGTTTCAGTCTGTTTTTCAGTCCGGTAATGTGGTCTGTGAATTCGATTCTTTAATTTTAGCACCAGGAAAGCAGCCAAAAGACCAGGCTTTGGCAATAAACAGTGAAGAGTACCAGAATGGGTATACTTTAGTTGCATTCAATCTGAATCCTGCCGACGATTGTGGGCAACATTTGTCATTAATAAGGTTGGGAAATGAGCTTTTGGAACTCAGATTTCGACAACCGCTTCCGAGAAAAGTTGTCAAGGGGTACGTTAAGAGGGGTACGAATCTTTAGATATTTTTATGTAAGATATTTTGCATCGATCTCCCCCATTAGGTATTGCTGAAAAGGGTATATTTAGGTTGGCTACTGTCTGTAAGAATTCTGTCCATCCTCAAGACCTTTGATCATCGGATACTCTATGAGGGGTGTAGTATTTTCCCTGGAATTCCTTATCCCAGTGTTCTGTGTTCTGCCCGCTACTCTTATCATACAACTGATAGAGCCTGTAGAATTACTTTTTCTTACCTTTTTCAGGAAATGAAGCTTTCGTGCCTCTGGGCTCGAGAACCCTTTGAAGTCCTTTTTATTCTCTGAAGATGTATGATAACAAAAGGAGTCGTACTCTTTACAGTGAAATATACGAATCGTCCTTAGTATAGACTTTGGTTTATTAAAGTAAAGAACAAAAGGATTACAATTACATTTAACTCAAAATATAAAGAAAAATAAAATAAAGAAAATCCTAACACCACGCAGGGTCTGAATAGTGGTTTCCTTTTTCAAGAAATTAAAACGACAAGACCTTCAGCCGAGGAGTGGCAAATTAATGCTGGCTTATTCCAAGTATTTATACCTTTTATCCATTGTGGTTTCAGGCGGTAGGGTTTAAGCTTGATGCTCAAAATATCATGCAGTCTTGGTGCGCCAGCTCACTTTCTGAAGAGAAAAACTTAGAATA
This sequence comes from Ictalurus furcatus, assembly GCF_023375685.1. Taxonomy (NCBI): domain Eukaryota; kingdom Metazoa; phylum Chordata; class Actinopteri; order Siluriformes; family Ictaluridae; genus Ictalurus; species Ictalurus furcatus. Next base: position 26,212,397 of record NC_071258.1, read on the forward strand.
TAGCAGTCTTTTCTCAGAAAAGCGTACAGCGCTAGCTCACTTTTTTAAGAGAAAAACAAAAGTGTAGCAGTTATTTCTAAGAAAAGTATACAACGCTAACTCGCTTTCTTAAGAGGAAAACAAGATGAGGTTTGATGCACTAGCTCGGTTTCTTAGAAATTAAATAGAATGTAGCAACATTGTCAGCAGAAAACGTAAAGGTCAACAGAGCACTAACTTGCTTTCTTAGAGATAAAAAGAATTCACAGAAAAGCGTATGGCGCTTTCTTAAGAGAAAAACAAGAATATAGCAGGTATTTCTCAGAAAACCGTACAGCATAAAGTTGATCATATTGGTAAAGAATGCTAACTTGTTTTCTTAAGAGAAAAACAGGAAGCTGTGTGGTTTGAGAAACAGAATGCATGTTCTTTTATGGTTCATTGACATGCTTCAATTTTATATCAATGCTTTTGATCAGTCTTTCCAATGTATTCACCTGTGTGGTAAAAGTAGAGGGTCTAGGCCTCTCAAGACAGACATGTGCTTCTTGTTTCATTTTCTCAGTGTATTTTTGTCCATATCTCTGATTTAGCCACCTAATGCTCTCTGCATGTCTAAATTTAGCTCGGACCTTTAACATTGTAGCTTCAGCCCCCTTTTTATTCAAGACACTCCTTATACTATCACATTTCTTCATTAAACGATTACTTTCCAATATTAGTTCCTCAGTTCTCTTCACATCCAGCGTGTCGTGTTGTAAATCTCACAGGTCCCGTTGGAGAACGTCAGGATCAGCCTTCTTAGTGGAAGATTTTCCAATCCGTTTTTCTCCATATCTCTGGATACCTTGGGGCAGTCTTGTTCCCTTTTTTCTTCTTGGACGTCTTTTTCTCCTGACGCGATTGTATTTCCCCAGGCTGTCAAGGTTGAGGTTCTTTACATAGTTTAATCATAAAACGTATTTCAAGGCAATTATAATATATGAACTTAGCATATTATATCAGCTTGTATTTACATTAAGCAAGAAATAACGGCAGGGCTGAGACTACAAATTCCGGAGATCCAGGTCTCCTAGAACAGGGGCCATGAGAGTCTTAAGCAAATTCACCATGTGAGATCCTTTGATAGTGTTTCCTTTAAAAATAAATTCACTGCGATCATTCCACAAAGCATCTTCACTGGATTTCAAAAGTTTTTCCATAATGTACGAAGCATTTATTTTGTTCCTTGCAGAAATGTTAGCAAGCACCTCTTGTATGATTTTGTCTTTGGGAGGTTGTGAAACTTCAGTCACTATTGCTTCTGTTTTGATTTCTGGTATTTTAGGTAGGGCCAGGGTCAGTTGAGCATTTTCCTGCTCTCCTAGTTTAACCAAGTTTTTAAATTTTTGCAGGGCCAACTTGTAGAGTTCCACCTTCTCATAATCATTCTGATCAGTTCTTGACAAAATCCCTTGCATTGCCTCATCTAAGCTGTTTTCGACAGTCTTTCTTAAGCTTTCATTCTCTGTGGTGATTTTTCTAAGTTTATCGAGCTGATGTTGAGGAACTAAATACATTTTCTCTACGGTCTCCATGTTAATTGTTGCGGGATGCAATTAAGTTGCTTATAAAAGAAATGGATACACTGAGCAAAGGCAGAAGAAATCCTCAGTTTGATTAATAGCTTTGCATTTTTTTCTACATATACTTTTATCCGCAAATAGTCTGATCCATTTTTTCAGTTTTTTTTTAAACCATGTAATGTTTTGTAGTCAGTGGTATGTTCCCTCTGTGTGAGCTAATTCACATATGCTCAGAATAAGATCTGAGGGAGCATCACATAATATATCCTTTCTCCTTCGGGGTGGAGACCAGTATAATGAATTGAGCAACGGGAGGTTTTTTCAATAAAATAGACATTAGTTATCAATACTTTAAAGGTTTTTTTTTCTTCGGAACATACACAACCGGATTCTCTCCTGGAAACAACCCTGACCGGAGACAAAGTTCTTCTGGTGTTTATGCTTTCAGGTCAACAAATAAATATCCGTAAGGTCTAGTGATGACATCTTGAAAACCTGGATACATTTCACGGGCCAGTATGTTGATCTGTAATTTGTCTCTAGGGTTTTTAAAAAGAATCATGTAGTTGGTGTTCAGGTTGATTTTTCTGCCAGTCTTGCCTTGAAAAACAAGTTTTGAATGGGATATACAGTGCATCCGGAAAGTATTCACAGCACTTCACTTTTTGTTATGTTACAGCCTTATTCCAAAATGGATTAAATTCATTATTTTCCTCAAAATTCTACAAATAATACCCCATAATGACAACGTGAAAGAAGTTTGTTTGAAATCTTTGCAAATTTATTAAAAATAGAAAAGAAAAAAAGCAAAATGTACATAAGTATTCACAGCCTTTGCCATGACACTCAAAATTGAGCTCAGGTGCATCTTGTTTCCACTGATCATCCTTGAGATGTTTCTACAACTTGATTGGAGTCCACCTGTGGTAAATTCAGTTGATTGGACATGATTTGGAAAGGCACACACCTGTCTATATAAGGTCCCACAGTTAACAATGCATGTCAGAGCACAAACCAAGCCATGAAGTCCAAGGAATTGTCTGTAGACCTCCAAGACAGGATTGTATCGAGACACAGATCTGGGGAAGGGTATAGAAACATTTCTGCAGCATTGAAGGTCCCAATGAGCACAGTGGCCTCCATCATCCATAAATGGAAGAAGTTTGGAACCAGCAGGACTCTTCCTAGAGCTGGCCGCCCAGCCAAACAGCGATCAGGGGAGAAGGGCCTTAGTCAGGGAGGTGACCAAAAACCCGATGGTGACTCTGACAGAGCTCCAGCATGTCTCTGTGGAGAGAGGTGAACCATCCAGAAGAACAACCATCTCTGCAGCACTCCACCAATCAGGCCTGTATGGTAGAGTGGCCAGACGGAAGCCACTCCTCAGTAAAAGGCACATGACAGCCTACCTGCAGTATGCCAAAAGGCACCTGAAGGACTCTCAGATCAAGACCAAGACAAAGATTGAACACTTTGGCCTGAATGGCAAGCATCATGTCTGGAGGAAACCAGGCACCTGTCATCACCTGGCCAATACCATCCCTACAGTGAAGCATGGTGGTGGAAGCATCATGCTGTGGGGATGTTTTTCAGCGGCAGGAACTGGGAGACTAGTCAGGATTGAGGGAAAGATGAATGCATCAATGTACAGAGACATCCTTGATGAAAACCTGCTCCAGAGTGCTCTGGACCCCAGCCTGGGGCGAAGGTTCATCTTCCAACAGGACAACAACCCTAAGCACACAGCCAAGATAACAAAGGAGTGGCTACAGGACAACTCTGTGAATGTCCTTGAGTGGCCCAAAATGTGGAAAAAGTGAAGTGCTGTGAATATTTTCCGGATGCACTGCATGACACTCAGCTTTCTGTGTTGGTATATTTTGTAAAAGCCTTTTCTGCTTCATTGTTTTTACTGGCAGATTCCATCAAATAATTGATTGTTTTGCTGGGAGGAAATAATTTATCATCACACAAAGAATCAGGAAAATGTATATTTATTCCGGTCATCAATTCATCGTACAGGGGTTGCCAACATGTACAACACTAGACAATTTTTTTGGGAACTACTGACAATGCCTCTTTGCAGTTTTCCAACAACATTTATATAAAATACAATTTTCCGCTATTACTCGGTCCACATACGATAAATGAAAAGGGCAGTTGCATCCTAGCATCAAAAGCAGGCATTTTCATATTTTCCATTATTAATGTTCAAAACACATCAACAGACATCATCAACATCGCTTGTTTTTTGACCACGGTTTTGCCTTTCGATTTGGATTTGTCTGCCCATCTCTTAAATTAAAACTCTTAACTGCATTTCCATCCATCTGTATTCTCGTTACATAACAGTACTGTACCTTTAGCTTAAGAAACTATTTCTAGTAACCATGCAAAACATATAGATCATGCACTATTAGTGCATCATACTTAGTCAGAAGAACCACTGAGTATTTTGAGATAGCAATAACAAATTAACTTACTACACAAAAATGAAGTTAGACATAAAATAGAAACAAATGTAACTTACAAAATGTTGATCAACGTCTCAGACATAGGATGAGTGATGGAAATAGCATTGATGACAAAAAGCCCTGATGGCAAAAAGCCCCTCTGACAGTACAAGGCAGCGTCTGAAGTTACAAGCCACAACATGCGTTCTAGCAAGCATACCCTCTTATACCCCTGAACCTCTTGAAATGTATAATGACCAGGATACCAAATGGAAGAATTGAAGTTTTATGGAAGAAAGGAAGTTTTATGGCAGGCTGATTAGCTCACCTTAAGGAACTTGTTGTATGTTAATTAAGTTCCTGAGAATGAGTCGGTGGGAACAAAAGGCAAAATATCTCCCATGCAAATCAGGGGTGCCTGTGTGTGTGTGTGTGTGTGTGTGTGTGTGTGTGTGTGAAAAAGCACATATTGCACCATATATTGTAAATCTTTTTCCCTAACTCTATATGATATTTATGATGTCACTACATTGTTCAAAATGAAATATGGATTAAATTAATACCAAACATGTCCTGAGCAATATTGTAATCAAACACAATTGAGATGACCAATTTTAGTCACCAGTCACTCCTAAAGTTTTTGCTATCTCTCTGATAGGTCTGTTTTGTTTTTCAGCCTAATGATGGCCTCCTTCACATCGACACCTCTTTGGACCATATTTTTATTGCTTCATTTCAAATCCACTGTGGTGGGGTACAGAGTTAATTACAAAAATTATGTCACTGTCCAAATACTTATGGACCTGACTGGATGTGATTATTACTCTATATAATGTATGTGGCATGGTTAATGGGTGAAAAGTTAAATGGTCCTTTTCCCCCTTAAACTCGCCATTACAGCATGTCATGTAAAAGAACTGCAACACAATGTTCACAAACCTTCAAAAACTTGTGGGAAAATGTAAGACATGTAAAATCAACTTCCTGGTTTTCATAGAAGCTGCAATGATTTCACAGAGCTGCAGATTAAAGAGGATGAACCCTGCTACAGTAGCATAAAAAGTACAAGTTTAATCTGTATTTATCATTCCTGGTGTCAATCAACATGGTCTTATAAGTGGTGTGTGAAGAATGCGTCTGCCCTGAACATCAGTGATGTGGTTTGTACATTTTCTCTTCTGCTGTTACAATGAGATAAGTGGGTGGAAGACAATTCAGATGAGAAATTGATTATTTTACTGATTTAAAGTCAAATGCTACTGTTTCATCAGGTAGGAGACAAGAAGAGCATAATGCTTAATATGCATATTTATTTATTTGTTTGTTTGTGTGTTTATTCACTCATATACTGTATAAATGTACAGTATAGAGCTTATCTTTGCATCTACAGTTTGCTTTCAACAGCACATTTCCAGTGATTCTATGCATCTGTTACAGGCCTCCAATTTTTATGTATTTATTTGTTTATTTTTTTGTTGAATGCAAGATTCCAAGTGTCTAAAAACATTCAGCTTTGCAGCTAATTCAAGCAACAACCATTTATATTTTTGCTTGGGCATCTTTTGTATAGGGTGGCATGATACTGCAGGTAGCACAACTCCACAGTTCACTCCACTTTCACATGTTCTCCCTGTGTCCATAAGGTTTTCCTCCAGTTTCTTTGATTTCCTCTAGGAGAATGTCTGTGAATGTGTCTGTGTGTGTGCATGGTGCATGGCAATGGATTGGTGTTCAATTCAAGGTGCCTTGTATTCCCAGGGTGTGTTCCTGGAAATGGCTCTGAATTGTCTATGACCCTGACCAGGATAAAGTAGTTACTGCAGATGAATACATAGATCTTTTGAATATATAGTCACGTGAAAAAAATAAGTACACCCCATGGAAATTGTTGGCTTTTTTGAAAGCCAAACATTTGATCATCTTTGAAACAGTGCCTATTAATGACGTTGATATATTAGAACAAAACCACAAAAAAAAAGCTTTTTCAATCATTTATTCAAAAGAAATATTAATAGATGCTATATTCTTCTGTGGAAAAAGTAAGTACACCCTTGGCCTCAGAAGCTAGTATTGCCCCCCTTTAGCAAAAAAACTTCTTGTAGGCATTTTGCATATTTATTCACCAGGCATGATGGAATTTTTGACCACTCTTCCATGGAAAATCCTTTCAGTTACAAGATGTTTGAGGGTTTTGTTGAATGTACTGCCCAATTCAAATCACCCACAACATTTCAATGGGATTCAAATCCAGGCTTTGACTAGGCCAGTCTATGACCCTTCATTTCTTCTTTTTTAACCATTCCTTGGAGGATTTGTTAGCATGATTAAGATCATTAACCTGTTGAAAGGTCTACTTTTGGTTCAACTTCAACGTTTGGGCAGATGGCCTCAAATTATCTTTGATATGATGCAGAATTCATAGTTCAATGAATGCAAGCTCTCTAGTCCCTGAGGCAGTGAAGCAACCCCAAACCATAACATTTCCACCACCATGCTTCACAGTTGGTATGAGGTGCTTCTCCTGAAAAGCTGTCTTTGGTCACCACCAAAAATGTCTGCTGTTACTGTGGCCAAACAGCTCTATCTTTGATTCATCTGTTCAGAGCACATTATTCCAAAAGGCCTGGTCTTTGCCTATATGCTCATTGGCAAACTGTAGTCTTGTAATGGCTTTTTCCTGGCATGCCTCCAATGAAGGTCAAATTTGTGCTTCTCTTTCTGATTGTAGACACATGCACTTTGACACCAACAGATGTAGGACTTACTAGCAGATCCTGTGATGAAATTTTGGGGTTCTTGGAGACTTCTTTTTGCATCAAACGGTCTGCTCTTGGGCTGAATTTGCTGGGAATTGGCAGTCGTTTGTAATCTGTACAATTTGTAGATTATTTTCCTTACAGTGGAATGATGTATTTCAAATAATTTGGAGATCTTTTTACATTCCTTGCCAGACTCATAGGCATCCACAATCTTTTTTCTGAGAGCTTTAGAGAACTCTTTAGGTTTTGGCATGATGACGCCTCACACCTTAATAGCACAGGGAACACCAGACACTAGATATGAGAGAGATATAAGTAAGACAGATTCCACCTGCACTTCCTAAGTAGGTTCTAATCACTGGCACCCAATCTTGAACACATGATTCTAATTTTATGGATTTGAAGGTGTGAAAAATGAGGGGTATAGTTACTTTTTCCATGTGACTGATCTGTTTCTTGTTCATTTAAATTGTGAATATTACTACAAAATGTTAATTTTGTGTGTCAATTGATATAGTGTATCAACTTTATTAATAGGCACTGTTTCAAAGAGAATCAAATGTTCGCTTGTTCAAATGTATCAAAAAAGCCAGCAATTTCCATGGGATGAACTTATTTTTTCACATGACTGTATGTAGTAACTTTGTAGTTAAATCATAGTTTGGCCCTGCTCCCTTCTCTGAACACTGCCTGCTATGCAGTCTGTACCGAACTAAGTTATGTTACTTGAAACTTCAAAACATATACTGGCAGTGCATGAACAAATATTAATTACAGTATATACCCAGTTTGAGTAATGAGAGAGTCTTTTAGGCTTAAAAATGAGAATGGAACAAAAATGCCAGACTGGTCACACTGAAATGTGAGTTAGGACATTATACTACCAACTTTTATCCTTCTAGCTAGTTAGCACACTGGATAACAAACTAAGTTTTATATACTCCATGCTTGAAGTGGAGAAAGGTTGGCAAATTAGTGTAAGTGTCTAGTTTTAGCAAACTGTTATTAAATTTTAAGCTCTGCAGTGAATAGGACATTAAACTACCCCTGTTATAAACATTCCCTAAATTATATTAATAAAGAAGACAAAACCTATTTAATCATTAAACAAATAACTATAAAGTTATACATATATGAACATAAAATGATCATTAAAATGTCCATTAAAGTGCCATCACTGCCGATGATTACTTTCATGTGGTTGGTCAGTGCTGTCATGGATATCCCGGAGGCTACTCTGGACTACAGCTCCCAGCAGCCACTGCACTACATTACGGTCACTTGACTACCTGCACCTGAATCACATTCTAGTTAATGAACACTATATATAGCCACAGTTTACAATGTACTTTTGTCTTGCTTTAATTGTCTGACTTTGCTGTTGTTTCTGTTCTGGTCCTTGTTTCATGTTTATGCCTCAGCTTAGTGTTTTTGCCACATATTTATAGCTTCTTTTGTGTTTGTTTTGATTATTATTAAACCTTTGTCTGCACTTGTATCTGTCTCAACCTACATTACGTGACAAGTGCATGTTTGAGTATTTGTCCCAGTCTCATTCTGAAGCAATGGTATATCAGCCTTTGGTTACAATCAGTCCAATTCAGCAGACATATTTCTGTTTTAACATTTCAATCCACATCAGCTGTGTTTGAGGCACATAAAATGTTGTGTGTCAAGAAATTCTATACAAATCCACTGAAATCACACATTTTATATGCTGTGACCTAAATTTCCACTTAGTTTGGATGTGTAGCCAAAATTACTCTTATTATTGGTTAGATAGTCCATTTGATTTTCAAGTCAAGTGGGTTTTTATTGTCATTCCTCTATATAGCTTGTATACATTGGAACGAAATGTTGTTTCTGTCACTGTCACAGAACAGTATGCAGGACTACATATAATGCAAACAGTGTGGGATGAGTGCAAGACAATAAATACACAGAACAGGACATTATATGCAGGATATATAATGCAGGATAACTGCATTAAGCCTGTGACTCACTGACATTAGGAAATTGTTTGTTTCTTCTTTTGTGATGCTTTTCCAAGCTTTTACTGCAGCCTCTTTCAGTTGTTCATTTTGGGGGATTTCTCCCTTAAGTCTACTCTTCAGGAAGTGAAATGCATGCTCAGTTGGGTTAAGGTCTGGTGATTGACTTGGCCAGTCTAAAACCTTTCACTTTTTCCCCACTGACAAACTCCTTTGTTTAGTTGGCAGTGTGTTTTGTATCATTGTCTTGTTGCATGATAAAGTTCCTCCAGATTAATTTGGATGCATTTCTCTGAAAATTGACAAACAAAATGTTCCTGTAAACATCTAAATTCATTCTGCGGCTACCATCATGAGTTATATCATCAATAAAGATTAAGGAGCCTGTTCCAGAATCAGCCATGCAAGCCAAGCCATGACTCTACCTTCACACTACCCTGACCTGTGGAGGTTGTTGGAAATGTCACTGACTGGTTTTTTGGGGGGGTTTCTTCACACCTCCCAGTGTTCTTGTCATCAATTGTTGTTGTTCCTCTTGACCAACCCATTCAGTGTCTGTTGTTCAGTATACCAGCATTTTTTTTCTTTTTCAGGACATTCCAAATTGTTGTATTAGCTATGCCCAATGTTTGTGCAGTGTTTCTGTTACATTTTCCCTTTTTTCCTCAGCTTCAAAATGGCTTACTTTTCTACCATAGACAGCTCTCTGGTCTTCAAGTTAGCTTTTCCTTTTTAGCAACAAATGCAGTCTTCATAGGTGAAACTGATGGCTAAAACCAAGAGTAGATGTTCAGAGCTATTTATTGTTCAAACAATCAATCTAACAGTTAGATTGATTGTTTGAACAATAAATAGCTCTGAACATCTACTCTTGGTTTTAGTTATGGGATTTGAATGTACAACCTTTTTGTATCATAAATATTGAAACTGCCCATTTTAAAGATAATCTAAAAGAATCCCCTAAAATGCAGTCAAACTAAAATATATGTGAATATAAAAGACACCTTAATTCAACTGTCATCGATGGTCTATTTTGCACAGTTCATGCTCAATATAGCTGACTTCCTATCATCTCTGCATCTCTGAAAATGAAACCTATCAAGCATACATCTCAAGTTTTTAACTCAAACTAACAACTAAATGGAAAAGAGAATAAAAAAGAAAATCCAGTTGAGAAATTGCAGCAATGGTGTATACAGCATACTCTGCACAATACTATAGAATTACTACTAACAGTACAACTACTTTGTACAGTTTTCTGACAAAATAAGACATTTCAAAGACATAAAGTACAAGAAAGTAGTATTTTATATGACATTACCACCACAGATGGTGCTGTAATATCTGTGGCCATTTCCTTTACACTAAATCATGTACTTCACCAGTGTCCTTTGTTTGAAGACTGGCACTGGAAAAAAAAAAAATTAAATATTAAAACAGTTTAATATGCAATAATAATAATAATAATAATAATAATAATAATAATAATAATAATCCACAACTGATTTAATGGTTTTAATTAGTTTTCGTCATAGTGACATACTGTATGTATTGTGTAAGCATAAAGCATAATAGAATTGTAGCATGCTTAGTCCATCATTTTAGATTTTGAGTCTAAGTATTAGCAAATGGCCACAAAAGGCATTCATCATATCTAACGTAATGAATATTGAACTTATTATGTTGACCATGATGCAAAGGGTATGACTTTTTATCTGGTTCTATGCTGCTCCTTCTTTTGCAGTGACATTTTAATAACTGTTTGTCAGCAACTTTGCTGTTTGTATTCAAAGAGAAACCAAAACCATTTTGTCTTTTGTGTGGGAAAAAAAAATCATTAAGCAGATTACTTGGTACAGTGACATGTCCTTTTGTGATATGTTTACTCTGGAGAAGGAGCAATTTGTGATTGATGAAAGTATCTTCTTTTGCATAGGTTTGCCTAATATTTGCATATCAGCTGGATAGAAATGGACATAGCATCATAGAGCATGATATACAGTATTAACAGACAAAAGGCCTTGTCCTAGGTAGATCAAAGTATGGCCTGGTTAGTTAACTTCTATTCATAGTGATGACACGGTGACTCACTTTACTGATTTTCTTTTCCCCAACTACTCATTTGAGTAAATTTAATTGTGTTGGTCATTTTACTTAACACACCCTATCCAGGGTGTACCCCACCTTATGCCCGATGCTCCCTGGGATAGGCTCCAGGTTCCCCGTGACCCTGAAAAGGAGTAAACGGTTGAGGATGGATGGATGGATGGATTTTACTTAACACTCAATGTGACATACAGGAATGTCACAGTATGGGCAATCTCACAGTATGGGCAAATAAGACATCTAGGATATGCTAAAATTAAAATGCTATGCCCTTGAAATGTTAGTAGACACACATTGACTAAACACTGTAGGTGTGTATGGAAAAGAGAATAGCTCACCAAGATTTGCTGGACTCAGTATACCAGTATGCTGTCAGTTTTTGTGATGTGCCCTGTATCATTTGCACTAGTACTCACTTTTCAGTGCCCGTTTATCCAATTTATTCATTGCTGAATTGGTGTAGGGGGCTACTGGAAAGAGAGAGAGACTTGACAGTTGACAATTGACACTCACGAGCGCACACACAGTCTTTCCAATCTACTTTTATTAACTTGTGCAGTAATAAAATGTATCCTGTCAATAAAATGACCAAAGCAGAGCAATTCAATTGAATTCAGAGTGGCATTAAAATATTAGCAAGGCTAGCTTGTTGGCTACATGTTTCTGTGTATTTTCTGTGCATTTTATCAGTGCAAACCTGAATGATTATTTGACACCCATGCATCCATTATGGCTTTCAGAAACACTGAATTCCCTTGGTTTAACCAAAAATATATTTCTCCTAACAGAAAGCTTCTTTGTTTTTGTTTTTTTTTTGTTTGTTTGTTTGTTTTTTTGTTTTTAAATCTGTTTATTATTCGCCTTATATTATGGTGAAGTATATGCCATAGAAGTGCTTACTGTATTTATGAGCTGTTACTATAGGATCAATAAAGTATTAGAACAAGTGCATTATTATAAGCCTATCATTTATGCTACAGACAGAACTACTGTCAGAGCTGCTATGGAAAATCAATGTACACCTTCTAATCTGAGAATTTAACCATGCTGTGGTATAATTTAAATTAAAACATTGTTTAATATTAATAGGTGTTAACACCATAAATATTAATATTATGCATCATTACATCCCACTGATGGCTTTCTTGGGTGAAGTCCATGAGACAGTTCCTCGCCATGTGTTTCCTGTAAATATGAGTGAATACTGTTCATTTTGTTATTCTGGTGTTTTTTGTTTTTGGGGGTTTTTTTTGGCACATGCCTGCCATCCATCTGCATCTGACAGCTAAAGCTTTGGCCTAATGATGGACATCCACTTCAAGCTTCTTTATTCTATCTGTGGAAGCATATGGGCATCATTAGTGTGCCTTATGGTTACACATCCCTGTCTCTGTGATATCCATGACACCATTTCCCCATACCCACACTGCCAAGGTTAAATACATAATAGCAAAGACAGAAAGGAGAAAAAGTGCTGTGCTGCCTGATTCACTTAAGCTTTTCTTCTCCAATATCCACCTGGACAAAGGACATATATCTGTTTTCTGTTAAATCTCTCAACACACACACACACACACACACACACACACACACACACACACAAATATATTTAATTAAATTAATCTTTTACCCCTCCTGACTGCATGCTCATGCATACCGATACATCTCAACCTTTGACATTTGATGCAGTAAAAGACTGGGTAGTGACACAGAATTTTCTTTTTTGTATAGCAGTATAGCCTCCTTCTAAGATTTCATCAAAAGCGACAAGGGCACGAATTCTAGCTCACTGGAGACGTAAGGCTTTTCTAAAATAATGGGTTGGCTTGGTAGTGGTGTCCTATCAGAGAGAGACAGACACCATGGATGCCTCCCACACAGGCAGGGGGCAAAGGAGGCATGTGGAACCCCAATGTTAGATCAGAACCAGCTGCAACTGAGGCCAGTGCCTCTGGCCCTCAAGTCTCTTGCCAGTTCGGACATGTCTTCATGTTTGACTGCTCAGACTATGTAATCACAGTTGAATCCCTTCACCAATGTCAACACATTGTCCAATATGGTTTTCCCTGTCTCTCTGGGACAGGACTGTGACCCAAGTCTAACCTCACCATCTACTGTACTGCCAAGCACGCCATAGTATGGTACTGATCACTGATCATAAGTGTGAAGAAATTAATGCCTTTGCGATAAGCTTGCCTTGCATGAGTTGGTGGCCAGATGAGTCAGGGGTGACATTGTGGCTGAATCTGGGATTTCTGCCCATGGTACGTCAACCTATTTTGTAGCAAATTGACTGATCATGCAGCATTCAAGGAAGGTGACCCTACAGGTCATTTCTTGTGGTGCGTATTACAGGCCCTATTACCCTATTTGCCCTGTTATTCTGTCCTCAGGTCAACTTTTCATTTATCACAGAGAAAAGACAAGGAGTGCCCCCCATTTAAACAGAGAATGGGCCAATGGGTGATTTAAGTCATCACCATGGCCTATAGGCAGACTGAACACCTGGCCCTGACTGTGACATGCCACTATATAAAGAGTGTCTCCAGCTCATATGGGCATCACTTAAAGGTGCTATTCCAGGAACTCTGTTCTGCTGGGCATTACCAAAGACCATCTTTAGGCTCTACAGGGTTAATATTGCTCCTCCCAGTAAAGTGAGTGTGGCAAAAATTCCCAAATGCCTTTTCCATCAGTCAAAATGTGTGTCATAGTCAGGACATACTGTAGGGGCATACTTTTATCCATGTGACCCTAATTTGATTTTATTGTCTTCTGCAGTTGGTGTGTTTTTACACTGTGTTTACTTGGTTTATGTATAAATAATTAGGGCTGTAACAAAGCATCAAGACATGATGCATCGCAATGCACAAATGTGATGTACAGGTGTACATTGTGGAAATGTGCGATTCACATGTAAATTCAAAGAAATATAAATTCATTTTGTGCTGTTTGAACACAAATGCACAAATGTGTCTTGGGTTACCAACCGCCATTATTCCCCTGGAACGCGTCTCACACGGACTCGCCAGCAGTGGATGAGTGGTTCCGCCGAAGTGAACAGGTCTGGGAGCATGCCCATCAACAGCTGGTGCAGGCGTCCCACATCGCTAAATGAAAGGCCGACCGGCGCTGGAGGGCTCGCCCTATTTATCGACCCGGGGACAGGGTGTGGCTCTCCACAAGAGATTTCGGACCCCTCACGGGCACAAAACTTCAAGCGAAGTATATCGGGCCCTTCCGAATTCTGAGGCAAATTAATGAAGTCACGTACCGTCTGGACCTTCCGAGACACAGTCGCATCGCCCCGTCTTTCCATGTCTCACTTCTCAAACCTGTGATCTCAGGCCCCTTGGCCACAGCGGTGCCGGAGGATTCCCCACCGGAACCGTTGGAGATAGAAGGCCGCCCAGCCTACCGCATCCGCGACATTTTAGACTCCAGATGGAGGAGAGGGGGACTTCAGTATCTGGTAGACTGGGAGGGGTATGGACCAGAGGAACAGTGCTGGGTCCCAGCCCGAGACATTCTGGACGCAGGCATGCGTAAGGACTTCCACGCGGCTCATCCAGACAAACCGGCCCCCCCCGGGGGGGGGGGGGGCTCGGGGAACTTCGGCTCCTGGAGTGAGCCCTTTGCGTGTGGGCTCTGTTACGACATGGTGAAATCGGCGCGGCAGCTCACAAAGTGTAGTGCTGCCCAGGGACGTGGCGGAGGAGGACTACACTTCCCAGTCATACCCGCGCTCGAGTTCCCCAGAGTTCTAATCACAAACACCTGCAAACACCTGAGGTTATATAAGGGTCTCCCTAGCATTAGCCGCTTGCGAAGTAACCGCTCAGCAGCCTCGTCTCTGTTTGTTTACGAAGCCGATTTCATTAGAAGTGTTTTCCCTGGTGCTCGACTTCACGCTTGTCTCTCACTACGCTTTTGCCTACGTCCCGGATATACAGCTTACCTGTTCGGTCCCGACTCGATTCTCGTTCTGGACTCTTCCTCACGTCATCTCTCCGCTCGCCAACACTTGTCTCCGTCTACGCTTCGTAACACCTTCCCCTACCTCAAATCTGTCTGAAATAACATCCTAGCTGCTGCGCCATTAAAAGCTTTGTTTTACAAATACAGTCATGTGAAAAAAAATAAGTACACCCCATGGAAATTGTTGGGTTTTTTTTTTTGTTTGTTTTTTTTACATATTTGGACAAGCAAACTTTTGATCCTCTTTGAAACAGTGCCAATTATTAAAGGTGATACATTCTATCAAATGACATACAAAATTGACATGTTGTAGTAATTTTATTTTTTATAAAAAATTTTTATATTTTTTATATTTTATATTAACAAAAAACATGTCAGTCACATGGAAAAATTAAGTACACCCAGGGTCGGTTCTAGACATTTGGAGGCCCTAGGCTAAATTTATGTTGGAGGCCCCATGTTCCCCTCCTCCCCTTTCACTATTTGGGATAATGAACAGTTCTGTCTACTCTATACAGTAAAAGAAAAAGGGGAAAAAATACAACACAACATTACATTGCCAACAAATAATTACAGATGAACACTGCACACCACTTCAGTAAATGAACATCAGTGCCTAGTTGGGTATGGGTAGGATTTAGTCATGTTATGTAATGCAGTGCAATACCTTAAATATGCACTATATACGCAAATCAACTGCTATTGGAAGTGACTACTACAAACTGCTAAGCAGAAAGAATAGTTAATTTGTTCATAAAATTGTATGCTTATTTTTCAATAAATATAACAACAGTATTTATGATCCATCCATCCATCTTCTATACTGCATATCCTTTTCAGGGTCACGGGGAACCTGGAGCCTATCCCAGGGAACATCGGGCACAAGGCGGGGTACACCCTGGACAGGGTGCCATTGCAGGGCACAATCACATACACACTCAAACACCCATTCATACACTACGGACACTTTTGGACATGCCAATCAGCCTACCATGCCTACCATGCATGTCTTTGGACTGGGGGAGGAAACCGGAGTACTGGAGGAAACTCCCGCAACACAGGGAGAACATGCAAACTCCGCACACACAGGTGGGAACACCGCCTCCACGGTGGGAATCAAACCCCTGACCCTGGAGGTGTGAGGCGAACGTGCTAACTGCTAAGCCACCGTGCGCCCTAGAGCATTAATGTAAACATCAGCGGAATATACAGTAGAAGATATACACAGTTGAGGTATTTTTTAAATGCTGTACTCTGACTTTGAATACAAACTTCTTTACTTTTACTTTAGTATTTTGCTAGTCAGCTCCTAAAACAATGTAATTGTAAGTGCTAATTCAAAGTGTCTGACAGTCTCAATGCATCGACAGTGCTCACGCTCTTTTGAACTCAGAATAATTCGGCAGATGATCTATCCTGACATGACACTGATCGACAGAACAAGGCCCAGTTAATTTTTAGAATACCTTACAATCACTTCAAAATAGATGATG
This sequence comes from Ictalurus furcatus, assembly GCF_023375685.1. Taxonomy (NCBI): domain Eukaryota; kingdom Metazoa; phylum Chordata; class Actinopteri; order Siluriformes; family Ictaluridae; genus Ictalurus; species Ictalurus furcatus. Next base: position 26,228,721 of record NC_071258.1, read on the forward strand.
AGAACTCACATACCTGCATCACGAGCTGCACTTTCTTTGCGTGCCTGTTTAGCATTTCACTAAGCAGCCCCTGAAGGATGTGTTCATTTCAGCACCATCATAAGTCATTGACTTAAAGTAAGTCGGCTGCAGAAAAGTTGCAGTTTTGCATTTTGTTCATCGTACCCTATCTCTTCATACATTCAGAGGGTGGGACCCACTTTAAAATAGTGACATTAATTGGTGTCACTACAGTTGAGTGACAATTCATCTATATCCAATGGACAAAGAGCCTAGTCATTTTATCTAAGTTTATGTATAAATATAATATGCCACCAATGAGGCTAAGGTGGCTTACATAATGGGGCTATTGAGGGGAGACGCCAAAGCCTGGGCCACTGCCATTTGGGACAGGCAGCCAGCGCTGTGGTCCTCCCTCATCTCCTTCACCACCGAACTTCGGAGGGTTTCGATCACCCCATCCAGGAAAAGAAGGCTGCAAGACACCTGCTCTCACTCCACCAGGGGGCCTACAGTGTGATGAAATACTCTGTGGAGTTTCGGGTCCTTGCTGCCGAGTCAGGCTGGAATGAAAAGGCGCTCAAGGGAGCGTTTGTGAATGGAAGAGAATGAAGGATGAATTATCCCTGAAGTTTGAGTCAGACTCCCTGAAGTAACTAATCTCCCTGGCTATCAGGATGGATAACTGCATGAAGGAGTGGCGCAAAGACAGAGTCAGCCAACCCCAGGCACCTTTCACCTCCAGTTTATCTACCAATCCTGCCTCCGAGCCTCAGCCCCGTCCCAGAATTCTGGCACCTAATTCCAAGTCACACGGGCAAGAAAACCATGCAGCTGGTTGGACCTGACTTACCCCTGCTGAGTGGGAGAGAACATTCCAGGCAGGCACCTGCTGCTATTGTGGCCAACCAGGCCATGCCCTGACTAATTGCTCCCTGCATTTAAAAGGCGGGTGCTCACCAGTAGAACGGGGACCAAATAGTTACCACTCCTGACCACCTATTCCGCTTTCAGGTTCCTGCCACCCTGTGCTACAACCAGCTCTCCGTCTTGGATAGTGAGTTAGAGTCACAGTCTGGCCTACCCATTGAGTCGCTTGATCCCCCATTACTGTCAATGCCCAGGATGGGAAATTCCTCCCTCCCAGTGAGGCCACCAAATGTTCCCTGACGCCCACTCCTCCAGGCCTCTCCACTGTGCCTCCCAAGTACCACAATCTAGGTGAGGTTTTTAGCAAGGACAAGGCCCTTTCCTTACCACCTCATCACCCATATGATCTCCTCCCTGGGGCTGCCATCCCCTCTGGTCATTTGTATCACCTGTCCTGTCCTGAGAGACACGCCATGAAGAAATACATAACAGAGTTCCTCGCTGCCAGTATCATCCAACCTTCCTCTTCCCCCCTGGGTGCTGGGTTCTTCTTTGTGGCCAAGAAAGAAAAGACCCTCTACCCTTGCATTGATTATTGTGGCCTCAACAACATCACAGTGAAGAACAAATACCCTCTGCCGCTCCTCAATTCCATCTTCAAGCCACTGCATGGGGCCACTATCATCACAAAATTGGACTTGTGGAATGCATACCACCTAGTCAGGATCAGAGCAGGGGACAAGTGGAAGACTGCATTCAACACCCCCTGGGCCACTTCAAATACCTGGTCATGCCATTTGGCCTCACCAATGCCCCAGCGGTGTTTCAAACTCTGGTCAACAACATACTCCAGGATGTCCTGGATTGCTTTGTGTTTATTGGACAACATCCTGATTTTCTTCCACATGCTTGGTGAGCACACTCTCCATGACCGTCAAGTCCTGCAACGGCTTCTGGTGAACTGCTTCTTTGTCAAAGCTGAGAAATATGAGTTCCCACGGTTACATTCCTGGAGTATGTCATCAAGAGCGGGTGAGTTAAGCCTGACCCTGAGAAGATCCAGGCTGTAGTTGAGTGGTCCAGACCCACTACTCTCAAGCAACTCCAACAGTTCCTGGGGTTTGCCAGTTTTTATCACCACTTTATTAAAAACAGCTGGGTTGCATCATCCCTCAGTAGACTCACCTCCACCTATACGTCCTTCATATGGACCCCTGAGGCTGAGTCCGTCTTCTCCAAACTGAAGGAGCTGTTTACCTCCGCCCCTGTATTACTTCAGCCTGACCCCTCACTGCAGTTCATCGTAGAAATGGATGCCTCTGACTCGGACGTGGGTGCTGTGCTCTCCCAACAATCCATCCCTGACCAGAATCCATCCATGTGCCTTCTTCTCACGCTGCCTCTCTCCAGATGAACTTAACTATGATGTGAGGAATCATGGGCTACTAGTCATTAAGTTAGCATTGTAGGAATGGAGGCATTGACTTGACAGGGCCGAACACCCATTCAATGTTTGGACCTACTTCAAGAACCTGGCCTACATTCAGTACACCAAGTGTCTAAACAAGACATCAACCGATAATCGGTTTTACCGATATTTTTCCCAATATTTAAGCATTTTTCCAAAATTTTTTATAGTTTTGTTTAATAACAGATTCACCGATAAATGGTGCCATGTTGTGGGTGTTTTGAGAATTGTACGCAGGACCGCTATAACAGCCCTTAATGTACAAATTAGATGTGTTATATAAATGCTTGATATGTATGTAGTATCAGCATGGTGCTAAGAAACAGAGACAAACTTTAGTAAAAATGCACTTAATTTTTAATTTTTTGCACTCTGTCAGACTCCTTTATTTATTCATGTATGTATATGGACATCTATCAGTAGATGAGGAGAGCTTCTCCACACACCCATTCCTTGGAGTGATAGTGTCAAAGACCTCAGGAGCAGCTCATTTCAATTCATTAATATGATTTGTTGCATTAATGTTTTTTCATTATTTTATTAAAACCATTATTGTTCAGTAGTAACATTTACAAATAAACAAGTCCCTTTTTATCAGTAAACTAGCATTCTGTTCCACGGGCGGAATGGAAATTGACTTATTGGACATTTAACTCAGTATAAACAAATGAATTATTTTATCACCACAATTCTACTATAAGATTGGCTTTCTGTGTGTAAAGTGTCATGATGGGTGCTCACACTAGGCTAAGCATGCGTATTTTTGTTGGTCTTTTGTTACTAATAAGTCATCATAACTATAATATAATAACATTATAAAAATGCAGGCTGCATTTTTATGAGTACATTAATTGATCCATAAGACTGACTAATTAATACTTATAAATTAGTGTATCTTGCATTATGAGCATGGGCACTGAAAAAGCAAGTGTATCACTTATAAGTAATTATAACAGTAATATAAATGTAGCTATAACTGTTATTATAACGAAGTATAGGTCTTTATATGTCGTTCTAAATGTGTTTATAGAGCAGTAATACTTGCTTATAAATAATTATAAATGAGGCTATAATTCATTATAAGCATGGGCTTCATAGAAAGTGTTACCGAACTTTCTACAGTGAAAAAAACTGGGTGTACTGGCAGTAAAACTGGCATACTAAACCTGCATGTTACCACTGCACTACCCAAATGCACATATCGCACACACATTAATATAGTTACCTATACTACGTGACTCAGCCACTCTCACTCTTGTAATTAGAAACTTGTTTAATTAGGTTTATTGTACATGTTGATGAGAAACATAATATTTTTTATGTAAACCATATGTAATATTTTTTTCTTAAATCTGACCGACCACACATTCCATTTTTTCAGGCTCAACAAAGTTTAATGTGCTCTGCTGCTTGTTGCAAAACATTCTGAGAGAGGTTCACAGATCTGCGGGCCAAGCACAAACAGATCATGGGCTTCAGTACAAGAAACAGCACCATTTGGGTTGTAAAAGAATATATGTGTATACAGTACATGTCCAGGCAGAACTACTATATCTACTTGCAAGCCATGTTTATTCAAAAGAACCATGACTGCCCCCTACTGGTCTTGTATTCCCTGAGCTCGTAGCATGCGCATGGTTCCGCATGAAATAGTAGGATCCTGTTTCCTTTGACGCACATTTTAATGGCCACATCTGTAACCCAGTAAGACTCATACCACTGCACACTGCACTAACAAAGTAAGACTCAGTACTCCTGCACACTGCACTTTACATAGCTGCATCAGTCACTTTATACTATGGAACTTGTTTTTGCTGCCAGTATTGCTGCTATACATGTGCTGCTACATTACACAATAGCTTACAGTTTACAGTCCATGTTCTGTGTATTTATTGTCCTGTGCATTTAATGTTTTGTTCTGTATATTTATTGTTTTGCACTCATCTCACACTGTTGTGTATTTGCACTTTATGTAGTCTTGCCTACTATTCTGTGTTGCACCATGGTCCTGATGATACTTCATTTAGTTCCAATGTATATAAGCTATATATAGGAATGACAACAAAAACCCACTTGACTTGACAGTAGTTACAGCACACACATACACTTACTGATATTGTGCATGGCAGCTTTTCTTAATAAAAAAAGAACATTTGCATAATGTCTGCATTTAACTCACTTGAAACTCGCTTTGTGCCTGTAACAATAGAAAATTATCTCCTTGTAACGGTATGATGTGTATATTCAAATATAGTTCTCATAGATCAGTACTTTTACTTTTGATACTTAAGTACATTTCAAAGCAAGTGCTTTTGTACTTTTACTCAAGTAGAAATGTAAAAGGAGTACATTTATTGAGTAAGCAGGGTAGTTGTACTTATAACATATAACTGAGGTACTGTAGCTTTGCTGTATAACAGTATATGCTAGAGGGCAGAAAAGTTTCTTATAGTCCAGGAAATACAGTGTGACCGTGGGCTGAACTTAAATCATAGTGCGAAATCAGACTCAGTTCTTCACACCATAGATTAGACATCCAGCAGCCCAAACAGACTGAAAAGGTCAGAGTTTGTTTTCACTCTATTTTTCTCTCTACTCCTCCTCTTTACACTCAGAAAGAAAATGAAAAGTGCTCAACTCATAATGAGCACTGAGGATTCAGAGTTGGCTGCTTCTTTTATTTCCATTTCTCTCTTTGCCCTTCCCCCACCCCACCCCTATAGCATGCTCTTTCTCTGTTTCTCCCTTTTTTGTCTCACTCGTTCCCTCACTTTTCTCTCATTGTCTTTTTGCTTTTCCATCTTTTCCATCTTCCTTTCGTTGTCTCTTTGCTGTTTTGTCCCTATTCCTAAAATCTCTCTCGCTCTCTCTCTCTTTCTTCAGGGTGAAGTTAATAAGCAATTACTGAACACCTTTGCTTCCAGCAGGTCCAAAAACCGTATCTAGCATTTGTTCCCTTTGCCCGTTGTTTTCTGTTCTTTCCATTCTTATCTTCCCGACTGTGTGTGTGTGCCTAAGTATTCATCAAAGAAGCCATTGACTTACCAGGAGCATAGTGGGGAAAACACCCCAGCTGTCACGTTCTACATGGGAGATGGAGGTATCAGTCATCCCTCTATCTTCCCCCAATATTGTCCTTTCCTGAGTGAAAAATAAAACTGGTACTGCAGTTGTTCACCATCGAAAGGTTTCCTAAACCAGGATGTCCATGCGTCCACTGTCATTTAATGCATGGGAAATGATTAAGCCTCATCACACATAGGTCCTATTTCCTTCTTTTTATCTCATCAGTTACCAAACCTAATATGAAGTCACACTGAATTCAAACAAACCATTTGGACTCTGTTTATACCTTAGCATTTCATGCATCTTTAGTATAAGTATTATATCCAGATTATATATCCAGATTATGCACATAAAAAGCAGATATAAAGGGGCATTTCTTCCTGCTGGAAGATCCATCCACGGCCCATTTTAAGCTTTCTGGCAGAGACAGTCAGGTTTTCATTTAATATTTATTCATATTTCAGAGTCCATGATGCCATGTATCCAAACAAAATATCCAGGTCCTCTGGCAGAAAAACAGACCCAAAATATTAACGAGCCACCACCATATTTAACCGTGGGCATGAGGTAATTTTCCATATGGTTACCCCTCTATGTGTGCCAAAACCACCTCTGGTGTTTATTGCCAAAAAGCTCTATTTTGGTTTCATCTGACCATTGAACCCAGTCCAAGTTGAAGTTCCACTAGTGTCTGGTAGTGAGTTTGTTTTTGGATGAGAGTAGAGGCTTTTTACTTGAAACCCTTCCAAACAACTTGACGTAGGTGACTTCGGATTGCAGTTTTGAAGACTTTCTGACTCCAAGACACAACTAACTTCTGCAATTCTCCAGCTGTGATCCTTGAAGATTTTTTGGCCACTCGAACCATCCACTTCACAGTGCATTGAGACAATATAGACATGCATCCAATTCCAGGTTGATTCATAACATTTCCAGTTGGCTGGAACTTCTTATTTATTTCCCTGAAATGGGCAGATGATAAGCATATCTCAGGTCCCATGAACACTGAGCCAATTAAAGACCATTATGTCCAGTGGGAAGTGTGAAAGAGCAGGAAGAGGATTGTGCCAAAGAAACACAAACTTCTCTCCTAATCCTTACCTGGATACCTCCATGGTTTCCCCTCCTTCTGCGATGTTTTCGCTGGTAAATGATACAGCAAGGTATCAGGCGAACACACGCCACGGGCGGTGAAGGAATGTAGAGTAACAGCAATGAGAGGATAGTCTCTAATTTGAGTCGCCAACAAACTTCTGATATGCAATAATATTTGACAATCGTAAGTTATGATGGCATCAACACAGTGAATAAACAGAAGCACAAATAGCACAAATAAACAGTACACTGGTCAGATATTTAGAATACTTAGAAGCTGATGGGATAGACGGCAGACCGACAAACACACTGGTGCCATCTTGGCTACGTCAATTGTCCAAATAATACAAAAAAACCCATTAGAAATTAGATTAGAAATGCAAATTTGCATGGATCATTGAGTTGCTTAATGGCTGATTGGCTAGCGATTGATAGTCAGTCATTAAATATCTCTGGCCGTATACAGGGCAAAGTAAACTAACCCTAAGCAAGGCACTAAAATAATAATTTTCTTTTTATTTTAATGTTTTCCTTTCCTTTTTCACTCATTTTGGATTTTCATGTTCCTTTTTTATAGCTTGGTGACCTGAAATTTTGCCATAGAGAAGGAGCCTGTGTACTTCTGGGGAACTAGGGCTGTGTCAGTGGGAGGTTAATTGCTTTAAGTAGAGCAGATGTAAGAGAAAATTTATCCTATAGACCCACATGAAAAGAAAAAGATTAAGAGATTAAAAGAGATTTTAAAAAAGAGGTTCTGGAATCTATCCAAGCTACCAGGCCTGGGGGTGGTGTCCATAGGTGAGTGCCTAGTGACAAAACATTCCCAAAGAGGCTCAGATCAAACTGATGATATGGAGTCATATTTTGGGCTCACCACCTGTAAAATGAAGGGTGGTGGTCAGGTGCAATGTCAGTTGAGCAGCAGGCATGTAATAGGCCTTATCAACAGAAACTGCTATAGAAACTTGGAATGTACTTCACTGGTGAGGAACACCTGATTTGATGGATAAGATTTGGACACCTTATGTCCACATATAGTACCAACATTTTTAACCAGGGTTGGTATCTCACCTACCAGAGTTCCCATAGTTTGTATACTCACAATTCCGAGGCAAGAGGTTTCTTGCTAGTGCTATATCAGGCATGTCCAACTGGATGAAGAGCCTGGAGCTGGAACCTGTGGCTGGGGATATAGAGGTCTGGATTGATCTTCTCTGCCTGCTGCCATCATAATTCTCACCAGGAGAAGTGGACCGAAGATTAATAAACTAATAAATGTTATCATAATAAGCATTCCTAGTAAAAAAAAATTAGATATATTCCCCTATATTCAATATATTTTTACTCCCTAACACAGTATTTCATTTCAGTGCATCTGTATTGGGAAATGCAACTTTATAATGTTTGCATCATTAAACCCAAGTCAATCATTTCCACAGAAGGAAAAGGATCAAATATAGACAATCAGGCATGATCAAAGGGAAGGGCAAGCATGAAATTAGTTCAGGAAGGCTGTGGGCTTTCTTAGAGGACAGAGTTCCACAATGAAAATGTCTAATTTCAGAGAGCTCTCTATTTATCTCCTCCCCATCTTGCTGTCTTCAAGAAGCTGAAGACATTTAGTCATGATTGTGTTGTTATTTTTGTGAGCTTCTTTTGAAAAAGTTCATTTCAATCATGGCATTTTTTTTTTTCATTTTTTTCATGGCCTACCTGCCCACTAACTTCACTGGCTGTGGTGCATTCAGCCTATGCTCCACTCCCTCCGAAGGCTTCACCTTTCACAATGAGAAGAGGGTCACCTCTATGTTGCAATAATAAATAGATAGACTAACTAGTGAAAACTTCCCGAAGAGACATCCATCCATCCATCTTCTATACCGCTTATCCTTCCTTCAGGGTCATGGGGAAACCTGGAGCCTATCCCAGGGAGCATCAGGCACAATGCGGGGTACACCCTGGACAGGGTGCCAATCCATTGCAGGACTCATTCACACACCCAATCATACACTACGGACACTTTGGACATGCCAATCATGCCTACCATGCATGTCTTTGGACTGGGGGAGGAAACTGGAGTACCTGGAGGAAACCCCCGCAGCACGGGGAGAACATACAAACTCCACACGGCCACGGTGGGAATCAAACCCCCAACCCTGGAGGTGTGAGGCGAACGTGCTAACCACTAAGCCACCATGTGAAGAGACATTTAGAAGTAATTACAAAGAATCATGGGAGCAAAGTGTCCTTTTGAAAATGTCTGAAGGGCCCTTTCAAAGAACATGCTTTTCATTCAGTTTGGAAAGACCCTACAAATGGCTGCAATTCGCAGTCTCTCATTGCAATGAAGCTCCCATTGGTTTCATTGCTTCTAAATGGATCACACAGACTTGTTCATGGCTGTAAAATTAGCTTGAAGCTCACTGAAATTGGCTGATCAAATCTTTCAAGTCCATAATAAAATCACCCAAAGACTTTTCCATCTGAATCTGATTTCTGTAAAATTCTGATTCTTTTACATTATAAAGGTACAGGTAACCCTTGCTGGGTCTTGGAAAGTTATGGTTACCACTGCGTTTTAATGCACGGGAGTAACTTCATTCAAGCTTTATACATGCCATATCAGTGTGTACAGAATATGCTTGGAAAGTTGAAAACAGACAAACATCACACAAAATGACCAAAAAAAATCTATTTGCTTTTGAGGGTTTTTTTTTTTTTTTAGTTTTGGCTATTTCTTGCATGCCTCTGGATTTGTGCATTGTGCATTGCCTTTTATTAGGCATTTTTTGTGTGACTTGGCAAGAACTATTCAGAAAGGATTTCCACTTACACAACATTGTTCTAAACAACTGAATTTATCTTAACTGTTAGTGTAAAAGTGATACAATACAAACCACATTGTCATATAATCAATCAGCTGCTGGTTACAAATGTTAGGGAATACAAAGCTTATCGCCAATTGTGAGGAACTTAAATGTGATTATCCGATGATTACAGTAAATGGTCAATCACAGTTACAAAAGCAGCAAGGCTTATAAAGAGATGTGTCAGAACCCACATCACTAGTTCATGTCATTGGTATTGTTGAATTTGTGGGAAATAATAATATGTAATACAATGTATACACGTACAGGTGATTGTTGTAGAAGTGAAAAGACAAATGTTAATAATTAGGGACAATACATTATGTAATTTAAGATGTAGTACAGGGCTTCCCAAATGGGGTTGTGAAAGAAACAACAATATGCTCTTTTGTTTTATTCATTAATTTTACAAATAAATATTACAAATATCACTCCATATATGGAGACTGATTTTGTATTCGAGTATTATGAAATGTTCCCACATTTAAATGAGGAATGTGAATGCTATTTCAGTTTTTGCAATATCCTGACACTCTGAACTAGGGGTTCAGAAATAAAAATTTACTTTTCTCAGTCTATCTGCCTCCTAGTTTCGCAAAAACACTGAGTCACTTTGACTCGGTAGAACAACAGAAGCTAACAGATTGAACATGTATATGCAACATTAATTGAGTATGGATGAGTATATCTTTGCTTCAGTTCTAGTTTTATGTTTAGACCTTGTTTCCTGCCTCCTCATGCGTTGACTTAAGTAGCAAATAAAGACTTTACTCTTGCGCTTACTTCCTGTTTTGTAACAGAATACCGCGCCTGACCATGGAAGTAGCAGGAGGGCACCTTATTGGGAGACGCTTGGACTACTGGCCGCAATTCCAGTCCATGCAGTTCCCACAAAGGTTCGCCACCGAACTCCCACTGGCGACAGCAGGATTGGGGAGCTACCCGCTGGAATTCCTCTGCAGCTGCCAGGTTTATTTCTGCAGCCTGGCATATCCCAAGCCTACTAAGAGCCAGTTTGCTGAACTTTTCTTTGAGGAGTTCTACTGGCCAGGACATCTTTGTGCTCTGGACCTACTGGGGTGGCAGGTCAATGGAAAGCCCCAGCCTGACCCGCCCTTCCACCTTTTCTACCAGTGGGTGGACATGCTAGACACCGCAGCTCCCAAGTGGGTGAACACGCTCGAATCCGCAGCTCCCAAGCCCCAGCCGAGGTCAGCCTGGTGACCTCAGAGCTCCAGTTTGAGACCTGTGGGGAGGTCTCAGGTCCGGAGCTCCAGCCCGAGGTCAACTTGGCGACCTCGGAGTTCCAGCCCGAGGTCAACCTGGTGACCTCTGGGCCCCCACCTGAGGTCAACCTGGCAACCTCAGAGCTCCAGCTTGAAACCTACGGGGAGGTCTCAGCTCCGGAGCTCCAGCTTGAGGTCAACTTGGTGACCTCGGAGCTCCAGCCCGAGATCAACTTGGCGACCTCGGAGCTCCAGCCAGAGACCTGAGAGGTCTCTGCCGCCAAGGAAGCTGTCCTGCTGTCCTGTCCCACTGAGGACGTCGCCCAGCGTTCCAGCCCCGCTGAGGACGTCGCCCAGCATTCCAGCCCCGCTGAGGACATCACCCAGCATTCCAGTCCTGCTGAGGACGTTGCCCAGCATTCCAGTCCCACTGAGGACGTCTCCCCGAGTTTCAGCCCCACATTGGACATCGCCCAATGCCCCAGCCCCGCTGGGAGCGGTGCTCTGCCTGTCTGCTGCCCGGCGGTGGCCGCCCTGTTTCCTGATATATCAAAGAACAGATTACACAGGGGCCCAGGACTGCCGTTGGAGGAGGGTGTTCCTCCCGGAGCGCCTTTGGAGGGGGTCTGTCACGATCTCGCCGGCAGATGGCGCTGCGGTAACTATGTGCACGATCAGCTGGAGAGCATGTGCACGTGCTTGAAGTGCGCATGGACGATAAGACTTTGTCTACAATGGACATGTGCACTTGTTTTGGTTCCTGTTCTGTCCTCGCCCGGTTCAGTTATTGGTGGAGCAGCTGAGCAGCTCCTTCAGCAGCAGACTGCTGCACCCTCAGTGTAAGAAGGCACGCTACTGTAGGTTATTCATTCCAATGGCAGTCTGACTCTTTAATGCAAAAACAACATAATGTGGCACTGTTGGCTGTTTTGTATCATCAGCCAACACGTTCATAATATTCTGCAATATGAACATTTGTTAATTTATTACATTTAGCAGGCACCATTATCCAGAGTGACTTACATATATCTCATATCTTTATACATCTGTGCAATTGAGGGTTAAGGGCCTTGCTCAAGGGCCCAATGATGGCAGTTCGGCGGTCCTGGGGTTTGAGCTCACGACCTTCTAGTAGTAGCAGTAGACCAACACCTTAACCACTGAGCCACCACTGCTCCAGCTATTACTGCTATTACTGCTATTACTCCATCACTGCTATTCCTCTTTGATGCTCACCCTCTACTGTGAACTGTGCAATATTCCATTTGCCACTTATCAAAAACAACATAATGTAGCTGTTTTTTTTTTTTTTGCAACATCAGCCAACACATACGTAATATTCTGCACTATGTATATTTATTCATTTATTACTGTTTGTTGCTCACCCTCATCTGTGAATTGTGCAATATTCCATTTGACACTTATGTGTATATGAACAATGATAGGATGTCCCCTCAGGCAAAGCGCTGGAGCTCTCAGCGCGCTCTGAAACCCGAAGCATGAGATTGAAGCACAAGCATGCACTTACGGGTTTTTCAGTGACATTGACTTGCTTTACTTTTGACACGTGTGTTCTGTTATGGTTTATGTCCTGTCTCCAGCCCTGTCTTGTCATTGATTGTTTCCCTTACGTGACATCATTGTTCTCAGCTGTTTTGTGTTTCACCCTTGATTATGTTTGGTATTTAAATCCCTCATTTATCTATGATGTTATCACCATGCCAAGCCTTGTTCCTCATGTTTCGTTTCGTGGTTTGTGATCTTGTTTCTTGTTTCTCGTTTTGTGCTTTGCCTTGCCTGTTTCATGCCGGTTTGCTGATCGCCTGACCCTTTGCCTGTTCTGACCACGCCTGTGTTTCACGATTTGGATTTGTCTGCCTATCTCGTCTATAATAAAACTCTTATCTGCAGTTGCATCTGTCCTCAAACTCAATTACATGACAGAATACTTCGCCCCAACACACATGCAGCAGGAAGATGGAGGGGACGTCACGCTAGAGAAACTAAGCAAACTGTCCCAGCTTTGGATTCGATCCAATTTCTCCAGTGGACTGTCATATATCTCCCGGATCCATATGATGGGTTTTTTGGGCACCCTAAATATTTTCTTGTTGACTGCCAGTTCTATTTTGCTAGCCTAGCAGACCCCAAGCCCGATGAGAAACAATGGCTCAAGTTCATGTGGTCCCGGCTCTTCGACCCAGCCCGCCAGTGGGTGCAGGTCCTAGTGGCCAAGGGATCCAGGGAACTTGAAAATGTAAATCAGTTTATGGGACTATTTCTAATGACATTTGGGAGTCTAGGATCCAAGGATGACCTAAAACATCTTTTGGGGGGGGGGGGGTTCTGCCTAGCAGATAAACCTGCCCTGCTGTTCACCACCTATTAGGAGCAGTAAAACAGGGTGACCTCCTCCCCAATGCTCCAGCCAGAGGTCAACATACCAACCTCAGCTCCAACGCTACAGCCCAAGACCTACAAGGTGGCCTCAACCACAGAGCTCCAGCCTGAGACCCAAGAGGCGGTTTCACCTGCAGAGCTCCAGCCAGAGGTCAACATGGCGACCTCATCTACAGAGCTCCAAACTGAGACCCACAAGGTGGTCTCACCTGCAGAGCTCCAACCGGAGGTCAACGTGGTGACCTTGTCTCCACAGCTCAAACCTGAGGCCCATGAGGTGGGCTCAGCCACAGAGCTCCAGCCAGAGGTCAACATGGTGACCTTGTCTCTAGAGCTCCAGCCTGAGACTCAAGAGGTGGTCTCTGCTGCAGAGCTCCAGCCGGAGGTCAACAGGGTGACCTCCTCCCCAGAGCTCCAGCACGAGACCCACAAGGTGGTCTCATCTCCAGAACTCCTGTCGGAGTTCAACGAGGCGACCTCCCACATCAAGTTCCGGTCGAAGGCCAATGAGTCGGCCTCCCATGCCATGTTCCTATCTGAGGTTGAAGAGACGGCCTCCCAAGCCATGTTCCTGCCTGGGGTCAATGAGACTTCCTTCCAAGCTATATTCCTGACTGAGGTCGAAGAGACAGGCTCCTAAACCATGTTCCTTTCTAAGGGCGACGAGACAGCCTCTCAAGCCAAGTCCCTGTCCGAGGTCAACGATATGGCCTCCCAAGTCAGGAACATTTCTGCGGGCGATGAGACGGCCTCTCAAGCCATGGTCCTGTCTGAGGGCGAAGAAACGGCAAAAGTTCTGCTCATGCCAAAGTCTGCTGACACAGCCAACCAAGTTCTGCTCACGCCAGAGTCTGCTGACATGGCCAACCAAGTTCTGCTCACGCCAGAGTCTTCTGACATGGCCAACCAAGTTCAGCATACAGAGTCAACGGAGAATGATGTACAGCCTCTCTGCTCGGCTGAGGACATCACTCTACCATCCTGTTCTGCTGAGGATGTCGCTCTGCCTTCCTGATCTGCTGAGGACGTAACTCTGCCTTCCTGTTCCACAGAAGCTAACGATCAAGTTTCCCACACCTGGGTGCTGCCTAAGGACCCTGGTGAACCTGCCCCAGCCTCCTGCCTGCTCCTTGGCTCCTTGAGTAGCCTACTATCTGTGGGACAATGCCTGCCTCGGGACCTGAGGGGCTGTGAAGACATTTTCCACAGAGGGCCAGGACCTCCGGGGTAGGGAATGTTTTCTGGCACTCCTGGAGTAGCACTTTTGGGGGTTCTAACTCTAACCCTGGATATACATTCCACTAGGACTGCACAATTAATTGAATATTGATCTCGATTACGATTTTGACTGCCTTCGACTACATGAACATGATCGATATTATGTTTAAAGTTCGTCCTCCGCTCATAGAAAACTCTACTGCATATTAAATCAAGTGCTTCCTAAACTTACAGCCAGTCACCATAGAGTGGTGCAGGGATGACATCATTTTGTATGCCAAAATCTTCAAACGAGTTAGCATTTTAGCCCTTCCAGTTCCATCCCAAAGTCAATGGTTTTTTAATGGGATTTTGGTCAAAAGCCTGAAATAAGGTCTGTGGTGAACACAAGCTCAAAATATTTTCATGTTTAATTCTACGACATAAAATATGCCAGTAAAACCCCACTCATGATTTTTTTAAAGCTTTTCTGTGTATTGAAAAAGGCAGTTGCAAACTGTCACAAAATGAGGGTTTAGGACATATACAAGTGCAGATAAGAGGTTTATTGAAGAGAGGCAGATAAATCCAAAACGGGAGACAATAGCGTGGTTGAAAACAAGCAAATGATCAGGCGATCGGCAAACGGGCATAAACAAGGCTAAACAAGAATCAAACGATGAGGTTTAGAACGGGATCAAAACTAGAGATGTGAAACTATGCACAAATGCTTGGTACACGGAAAACTCACGCAATACTTCGTGTCGAATAATAAGACACGATGGGTTTAAATGACAAACGTAATTAAGGGTAAACACAAAACAGCTGAGACTATTGATGCATATAAGGGAACAACCATTGACAATACAGGTGCAGAGACAGGACAGAAATCATAACAAATGCACATGTAGAAAGTAAACAAAGTCACTGTCACTAAAAGAGCGTGCTGTGTGCTCCAGCGTTGGCGCAAGGGAAAATCATGACACTAAGATGTTGCTAAATGGCACTACAGAGGTTGTCAGGGACATTAAACATCATCATGCCAAACAGGAAAAAACTTTGCAGATAAACTGGTTCAGGTATGCTGTGCACAATTCCCAAAAAACGTAGATGAAGATTCATCCACAGAGTAAATCCGTATTATGGAAAATGTTTTAAATCAAGTTTGGAAAAGTTTGTGGGAAGCTTGGTGATGATGACGTTGAAGTCAGGCGACCGTGGTGTACTTTGTTTATAGCATATGGTTAGCTGTCCATTCTGGCGATTGTATTTAGGCTTCGAACGTCATAAAAGTTGTGTTCAATTGTGAAATTTATCTTGATGAACAAAACATGTTAGTATTCTAATCTTTTGTTGATCACAGGGCTTATTTTTTGCGATAATGCAAAAGTCTATGGGAAAATCCTATTGGGTTTTTGTCGAGGGAACCAGTGTGATGGTAACTTCCGGGTTCCGGTACAAAATGACATCATCGCTGCACCTCTCTATTGGGTGATTTGGCTGCGTCTCTCCTCCTGTAAGCACGGTTATTGCCTTTTCTGCATACACCTGAATTGTTTTCATTTGGTTGCATATTGTTATATTTGATTACATATTTTCATTTGGTTTATGGCATTTTTATTTTTACTTATCCTATATTTTGAACACAATTTTATTTATATTTTGCTTTTATTTTATATTTTTCTATGAGATGATGCACTTTAAGGACCAGTCTAATTTGATGCATTTGTACATTAGCAGGAATGTAGCACAACATGGAGGTGAAAGCAGTGGTCTGTTTATTTAAATGTGAAAGTGCAATAAAAATATATTGTCCCTAAAATCAATGAATAATCGTGATAAGTAATCGTTATCTCAGTATTGATCAAAATAATCGTGATTAACATTTTGGCCTTAATCGTGCAGCCCTACATTCCACCCCGGGCTCGGATCTTTTTATACAGGCCATACTCTCAGTACTTCGGAGATGGTATTGTCGTTCCCACAGCATGTAGCTCACGCAACATTGGGTTCCCTTTGAAAGGGAACATCTGGGTTACACATGTAAGCCTGTTCCCTGAGAAGGGAACGAGATGTTGCGTAGCTTTGTCATACTGGGGCATGCCTGTGAATTGTGTCTTCGCTTCAGGTAATAGCGGCTGACGGCGCGGTTCACAGCTTCAGATACTGGTCACGCGCGAGGCCATTTCCCACAGTGTGTAGCTTACACAACATTTTGTTCCCTTCTCAGGGAACAGGGTTACATGTGTAACCCAGACGTTTCTGAGCCATGCAATGATTTCCATTACAGAATCGTGCCTGTTTTTTATGCAGTGAAGCCTGAGGGCCCAAAGAGCATTTATTGAAACAAAGTGACTAGTTACAAATATGTAAAACATAATAATTCAAACTGTTACTAATTATATGCCTGAAACATTGGGATGCAGCTATTAAGCATTTACATCTGCATTGTCTGCTGCCATTGCAGAACCTGGCTATGAGCCTGGCAACTCCAATCATATTTATTGATGTGCACGTCTATTGCTACAACGGGAAGAATTGATCAGATATATTGAATTTGGCTATTGTATATGATCTTACAGCCACATTGAAATTTTGCATTATTTTGGGTACATTTTCCTTTAACTATCCACCTTATTTTTTACATAACAAAGGGTGTGGCCATTTTTGAATTTGAATGTGTGAGAGTTTCTGTGTCATCCGCTTCCAGTTATCTTGTGTCTGTACAAAAACAGTTTGTTATGCTGCTTGATGTTACAAACTGGTATTTACTACCATGTTATTTTAGCATATTATCATAATCACACACATGGGAATCAAGGTTTATATGTCCAAAAAATTGCAGTAAACTGTAAAATCAATTTATCTAGCTATTTATCTATTGTGACTAATGAAACGGAAGTCTTGCATATTCATATGAAAAAGCCTACTTCCACACTGAAAAAAAATGTGGATAGTTGGGAGTAGATATTATTATTGTCATCAGTGAGTAAATAAAATTGGGTGTCATTTTTATAGATTAGTATGATAAAATATTAGTCCAAAAGGTATGTACTGTATGTGAGTGGATGTAACATTAAACCAGTCTGTTTGCTCCCTGGTAACACTATTTATTTATCATCGCTTTTTAGGTGGCAGCTTAAGGGATGGCAATATACACTCTGCACATTTGTGGCTTCATCAAAAGGAGCACTTCTCAAGCATTATTGATTAAAGCATGGTACCTTTGCTCATAGATATTCAGTACCCTGTCTTCATTTAAACTGTCCTTGCTCCTTTAAAACATGGGGTGGCCTGAGGACACACTTGTATATATCTCACAATTCACAGGAAATTGAAGAGTGTGAAGTTGTGCAATCTTTTAGATGTAAAATTTGTAACTCCTCATACAAAAGACTATTTTCATATTAATTCCCAATTGAAAAAACATGAAACTATAGAATGTGCTTTTGATGGATGTGATTTCAAGACAAACATATATGGGACTTGTGCGACACACAAAAGTAGAAAAAACAAATCCTATTCATGGAAAGATTTTAAGACTGATGTGATTGCAAAACATCCAGTTTTAACTGAGAATGAAATCCACTCTCCATTGTTGGAATCACATAGTCATGTTGACATAGATATACCTTAGAGGTGGGTTGTGAAAAGGATACTTTATAAAAAATATTGAAAAATATTGGTTCTCTCTCGTTAAAATTGGAAATAATTTATAATGTCTCTGGAAAATGTGTTGATGACTTGGTGGAACAGCTTCAGTTTATCTGCATATCATCAACTGAGTATATTCCAAAGTTTGTTACTAACATTTTTACAAAGAGTAATTATCTCTTAATGGAGCTGTTGCTAGTGAATTGGTAGACAAACTGTGTCACTCTAATCCTCTTAGTGCAGCCTTTGGTCCTGATGATCCCTTGTCATCAAAATTAAAGAGGGTAAAATGTTTTAAGAAACTTTAGTGTAATTGAACCAGTAGAGTATATTTTGGATTCAGAGGAGATTTGCAGCATTCAGTATGTGCCCATTCTTCAAACCTTACAGCAGTTGTTGAATAATGAAGACAGTCTAAACAATGTACTGACTAAACATTCGAACACCTCACAGTTGGCATCCTTTCATGATGGTAAATATTTCAAGTTAAATGAGTTTCATGCTAATGAATAGTTCAGTAATTCACTTATACTGTATGTAGATGACTTTAAAATCTTCAATCCTCTTGGAACTTTGCAAAAAACACACAAAGTCACAGCAGTGTACTGGGTACTTGCTTATGTACCATTTGAACTGCAATCACAGCTAACATTAATTTATTTGGCTCTTCTTTGTGGAGCAAATGATGTAAAAAAAAAATGGCTATGAAAGTGTTCTGGAGCTTCTTTTGAAAGATCTCACAACACTGGAGAAGGAAGGATTTTTTTTTTTGCCTCAGGTTGTACAAATATCAGAGGTTCTGGTTTTTGTGTTTCAGCAGACAATCATGGTGTGCTCATTCTTTGAGTGGTCTTGTAGAAAGCTTTTCTGCACATTACATCTGTAGGTTTTGTATTGGGGACTATTCTGACTATCATCAAAAGGAATTGTGTTCAGGAGCTTTTCCACCAAGAACAAAAGAGAACTATGATATACATGTTCAGTTTGTAAAGGGGAATCCTGCTCTGGTACACTGTTATGGTGTGAAGAAAGGTTGTCCAATGACTAAGAATGAACATGAAAACTGTACATTATTAAGATTATTATAATTTATTATTGGTGTGAAGATACCATTTAATGATCCAGCATGGCAAGTTCTCATGACTTTAAAAGATATTACTGAGCTTGTAGTATCCCCTATTCATACTGAGGAAAGTATTTTCTACTTAGACACACTCATATCAGTACATCGCCACAGGCTGTTAGAAGTTTTCCCAGAGCAAAAATGAACTCCAAAACACCATTTTTGGAGCATTATCCTGATTTGATAAGAGTTTAGTCGTTTGGTTAGCCTCTGGACTATGTGCTTTGAGGCAAAACATAATTTCTATAAGTGAGTTGTTAGATACCCAAACAGCTTCAGAAATGTATTGATGTCACTTGCCTAAAAGCGCCAAATGATGATGGCATACTATTCACAAGCAAATGCTTTAAAACCTGAAATATGTGTCACTAAAATACCATCTCTTCCATTAGAACTACTTGATTTGGAAATACAGCAGTCTTTCAAGTCCGATGTAGTGATAAACCATAGAATTAAATATGCAGCTCAGATGGTTTTGCCTTATGGGTCAACTAGTGGTCTACCAGATTTTGTTGAAATTTCTCAGATTGTAATTGTAGATGGCAATCTTAGTTTGATTGTAAAATTACTTAACAGCTCACATGATTTATGACATATTAGGGCATTTATATTGGGCCACTCTGGGAAAATGACCCTGCTACTGTACCCGGTGTATCTCAGCGCTAAGTGCGACTGATATGCAGCTACACAGGCGTAACTGACGCTTAGACACCAATTATAAAACTGGTACTTCTGCGTTGTGTAGATATGAAGCAGTGTCTGCGGTGAGTCATTCAAACACGATACAACAGGCATCAGATCATCTCTGTCTTTTAATTGCACCTGATATAACACAAATAAGCAGCCTCTTTGAGTGAATCGCCCTTACAGTGTGCTCTATAAAATAAACATCATGTACGATGGTCACCATGTGCTATCATTTTCACATTTAAAAACAAAATACCACAAATATTTCAAAAAGGAGGTTAAAACAACAAAAATAATCACCCAGGTAAGAAAATAACAATATACACGCAAATTAAAATGAGTATATATATGTATATAAATTTAAATAATAGATTTAAATAAAGATGAAATAAGATTTTCGAGAACTCAAAATTAAACCTACCTCTCCCATTCAATTACAATGTGAAAGGGAAGAGGAGGAGCCAAAACAGGAAATCACATAGACCAATGACAACATGACAATTTGAGTTTTGTACAATAAATAGTTTTCAGGATTTTTAACAGTGTTAGTTTTGAAATTGTAACTAATGTGTTCACTGTGAGACACGATACAAGGAAAAGCATAGCGAGTGAGCAGTGAGGGATTGCTCTCTGTGTATCTATGTCCCTGTCTTGTAACATGCAGGCTGAAAGTGAGCTCTAACCAGTTATGTTTACAATCTCTGCAGAATGCTGCTGATGCATCTGTCAGTGTAGAAGAGAAGTTGGTAGAGGAAGTCATGAAGATTTACCTGCTGTGGAATCAAGATGGGTCCAGTGATGAACCTACTGATGTAGGAATTGTGACTGAGGGCATCACTGTCCTCAGCAGTCTTGGGGATCTTATTAGACCCTGCTGCTATCTGTTGGGACTGGCCTATGTCTTGGATCTGAGGTACCCCAAAAATCTTAAATACAGTTTTGAGGTATTCCAAAAAGTACTCTTGGAGCTGGATCCTAGAAACCTTTCAACCAAGGTTCTGAGACTGAAAAATTACCTGTGTACCTAGTTACTGACTACTGTTCAGTAAGATGCGCTCAAAAAGTTGTAAATGCTTGCATAAAAATTGAGGTATTTTCATTGATAAAAATTTAGACTGGTTTTGTTTGCTGTTGTGTACCTTTACTAATATGTTCGGTATCACTGTTCTTGGTGCTTTCAAGCCATAAAGTGATGCTTGAAAATTTGTGAACCCTTTAGAATTTTCAATATGTCTGCATAAATATGACCTAAAACATCAGATTTTCACACAAGTCCTAAACATAGATTAAGAGAACCCAATTAAACAAATGAGACACAAATATTACACTTGGTTGTTTATTTATTGAGGGAAAAGATCCAATATAACATATATGTGAGTGTGAAAAGTATGTAAGCCTTTGCTTTCAGTCTCATGTGACCCCCTTGTGCAGCAATAACCGCAACTAAACATTTGCGGTAACTGTTGATCAGTCCTGCACATCGGCTTGGAGGAATTTTAGCCCGTTCCTCAGTACAGAACAGCTTCAACTCTGGGATGTTGCTGGGTTTCCTCAACATTTCTATTGGATTAAGGTCAGGACTTTGACTTGGCTGTTCCAAAACATTAACTTTATTATTCTTTAACCATTCTTTGGTAGAACAACTTGTGTGCTTAGGGTCATTGTCTTGCTGCATGACCCACTTTCTCTTGAGATTCAGTTCACGGACAGATGTCCTGACATTTTCCTTTAGAATTCACTGGTATAACTCAGAGTTCATTGTTCCATCTACGATGGCGAGCCATCTTGGCCCAAATGCAACAAAACAGACCCAAACCATGATTCTACCACCACCATATTTCACAGATGGGATAAGGTTCTAATGCTGGAATGCAGTGTTTTCTTTTCTCCAAACATAACACATCTCTAAAAATTTTCTTTTGGTCTCATTAATCCAAAAAATATTTTTCAATTAGCCTGCTGGCTTGTCCATGTGATCTTTAGCAAACTGCAGACAGGCAGCAATATTCTTTTTAGAGAGCAGTGATTTTCTGCTTGCAACCCTGCCATGTACACCACTGTTGCTCAGTGTTCTCCTGATGGCAGACTCATGAACATTAACATTAGGCAGTGTGAGAGAGGACTTTAGTTGCTTAGAAGTTATCTTGGGTTCCTTTGTGACCTATTACATTTTTGCCTATCGATTCAGATTTGTCTGCCTGTATCTTTAATAAAAGGGCTTTGAAAGCCCTCTGAAGGGATTTTTCCTCCAGTGCCAATTTTATTTTGAGAGCCTGGTGACCCCTAAGCCCAAGGAGAGACAGTGGCTATCTTTCATGATATCCCGGTTCGTCGGTCCAGCTCACCAATGGGTGTTGCTCCTGATCGTCATGGGAACCATAGGCTTACAGAATGTAGCAGAATTCATCTGCCTCATGAAGGTGATCTATGGGAAGGCAGACTTTCATTTCAATTAATAAATTTTTTTGGGGAGGGCCAGCCTGACAGATGAACCTGCAAGGTCATTCACCAGCTACGATGAGAAGGCCAACGGGGCAGCCTCCACAGCCCAGCTTCAGCCCCAGGCTGACAGGGTCACCTCCATATCTCCAGCCTGAGACCCACGAGGTGGTCTCCCCTGCAGAGCTCCTGCCGGAGATCAATGTGGCGACCTCATCTCCAGAGCTCCAACCTGAGACCCACGAAATGTTCTCCCTTGCAGAGCTCTAGCCAGAGGTCATGTGGCGACCTCATCTCCAGAGCTCCAACCTGAGACCCATGAGGTGGTCTCCCCTGCAGAGCTCCAGCCAGAGGACAACATGGTTACCTCATTTTCATAGCGCCAGCCTGAGACCCACAAGTTGTTCTCCCTTGCAGAGCTCAACCCAGAGGTCAACGTGGTGACCTCATCTCCTAAGCCCCAGTATGAGACTAATGACGTGGTCTATCCAGCCATGATCCTGATAGAGGTCAACGAGGTGACCTCCCCGGTTCATTTCCAGTTAGAGGTTGACGGCACAGCCTACCAAGTCCTGTTCACGCCTGAGGCTGACAAGACGGCCTACCAAGTCATGTTCACACCTGAGGCCAACGAGGTGACCTCCCAAGCCATGTTCCTGCCAGATGCCCATGGCACGGACTCTCATTCCATGTTCCTGCCAGAGGCCCACAGGCTCCCATGCGATGTTCCTGTCTGAGGTTGACGGCCCATCCTCCCATGCCATGTTGTGTCTGAGATCAACGGCTGCTTCAGGAGAAGTGCCCTTGGGGTGGGGATGCTGTCATGGAATTCCCCTCATGCTGAATGGTCTGGCACTGTACTGTCTGAAGCTTGATAGTGCGTGCTTCCGGGTTGTCACTGCCCTGTTTACTTTTGACACGTGTGTTTTGTTTCAGGGTGGGCCAAGGCCAAAATAATAAACAAAAGAACTCTATGATTTAGATAGCTAGCTTACCTAAAAGGAAAAGACAGAAAAATACAAGGATTATTCCCTAACTACCTAAGCAAAAACACAGAGACAAAAGGAACCCTCTCCCAAAAGAAATGGCAACCACACCCCTACTGCCAGTGAACCAAGAGAGCATATATACAAGTGAAGAGAATGCACAAAACAGATATAGGGATAACCAAACTCAAAGTCAAAACCAGGCAAAAGTCAAAACCAGAACAGCAGTCAAAATACAGAATTTAGCCACAAGGGCAAGCAACACAAATCAAGCAATCTCCTACAACAAATCACACAAACACCTCCAACATCCCACACATTCTCACTCTGTCTTCCTCTTTAAGTATGGCCGCCAGTCAGTGAGGTCATCCTGGAGGCGGGAGCAAGGCAAGCTAGGGCAGGCTGGAAAGTCTGGGAGGGAGTTTGGACCTGCACACAAAATGTCACAGCACACAAAAACTTCCCATCCCAAGATAGCGGGTTGTAACATTAGTTTTGCCCATTTGTAGATGGCCTGAACCACAACTACTACATTTCTGCATATCATTTTGGATTTATCTGCTTGTCTCTTTAATAAAAGCTTTAACTGCATTTGCATCCGTCTCCACCCTTGTTAACGTGACAGTAATATAATTTGTCCACTGAGAAATTGCACTATATGATAAACAGTTTCACAGAACTAACCCTACATCACACTAATACTAACCACTGAGAAAAAAATGTTTACAGTACAGCTGTCCTGCACCAAGAACAGCAGCATTACCCTACACCACACTAATATTAACCACTGGGATTAATAATGCTTGCAGCACAGTTTTCCTTGCAGAAAAACTAAACAAACCAGTGTCTTAGTATGGCCAACAGTGACACACATGACAGAACAGATTAGATTTTGGCTTTCTGACACTCCAGCACCAGTAGCTCAACTTTATTTCCTCAGATTTCCAAACTTGTGTCAGTGCTTCAGTTAGCTGGAGTCTAACATGTTCTGTGGTGCGCAGAGCTGTTATGATGCCGCCTAAGCTAAGGCTGTTAACCTAATAATAATAATATGTTCATTGACACAAGCAAGCTCAACAAGGTAAACACAGATAACCAAATAAAAGTTTTTAAAAAATTCTTACCTTTATAGAAAGTTTACATTCACCTCAGATTCTTCCAACCATTGCTTTTTACTTGACCACATTTATTTTTCAATCTCTTGGACCCGCCTTCTCTACGATTTGATTGGTCTTTCTGAACCAATCATTTTTCATTCTGCCCTCAAAACATTTTTGTGAAAGTAAAACTCCCACCTGCGCAATTTGTCACGTATGAATACGCCGCACCCTGCAGGCATGCTTCTTAGAATTTAAATTAATTTGTTGTGCTTCACACAATATCCATGAGGTGGCTCATGGAACAACATACTGTAACACACAGTAGCTAGGCCAGATCAGACTGCTCTTGACCACTTCAACTTGGCAATGATAAGTCTTGAATTTATCTTTAACATAATATATGCCTAGGCTTATAGATTATTCCATTATATATTTAACATAAAATTAACATAATTCTCTGATAGTGTGTGTGATAATTTGTTAACTACATGTTTAGTATTATGATTTTGAGAAACATAAAATATCCACAATAAAATATGAATTAAATAGCTTAATAATGGACACAAACATTGAAAATTCAATTTACACGTGACTGCATGAATTTAATGCAGCAGATCATTAATTTATGTGCTTTGTAAATGCACATTTCGTTGCACTATCTGCAGGTATTCATGATATAAAGAGTACATAAATATTACTCAATTCAGTGCACAGATTTAAATATTACTCAGTTAACAGTTGTGCGAAATATAGCTGCAATTGCAGAGTTGCCAACTCTCACAGATTTTCTAAGTCTCAAGCCAAAAAACAAGACAATACCACAAGTGCTTGTGCTGATTAAGAGTTGCTTTTTTCCAATGCATAGCTTAAATGTTTCTCTTATTTTATATACTCTGTAAATATTGTTGAAAGTTATGCACATATTTCCATTTTGCAAAACAATTTGTCATAACAGCAACTGAGTCGTTGTTAAACTTTAATGATGCGTGTACATGTGTGTCAAGCAGGTGGCGTGCAAGGGAGAAATGAGTGCAATAAGTTAGACTAAAATATGCATTTTGATCAAATATTTGTGGACATCAAATTTACACAGGAAATGTTTTGTTTTTTATTAAGCAGTAACTGTAATTCTACCTCTGACCTATTAACACTTAGATTGTACATAATTGCACATAAATGTTGTGCATTATAGGCAAGGCCTCAGATTTTGTTTTTCTGCCTGACCACTCTTATCAACAGTTGGCTAGCTTTACTCCAGTTAGTTTCTTGTAAAACAATAACATCTTCTCTTTTACACATTTCTTTCAGTTTTTCAACTTTTCTTACATTTAGAAGTCCTCTGGCATTAAATGTAACAATTCTTAAAATCATGAAACAGAGGAAAACATACATCAAATTCATCTTTTCAATTCATCCCCTCCAAGTCCCTTAGACACTCATACCTGTTTTCATGTTTGAGTACATCCTTTTTAATCCCTCTTTTTCTAGCTACTTCCAAGCTTGGTATTAGCTTTATTGATCGTCTTCTTTTCATAGGTTTCACCCCTCTTCTGTCAGTGAATTAATACTGAAATCTATTTCTTCATCTTGCCACCTTGTTCCTGCACCTATTTCTGACTTCATAAACAGATCTTTGCTTCTGCTTGTCTCCTTTAGCACTTAAAACTGTGGCAGTAACTCCAGTTCTTTAAAAAAAAATAACTTGGACCCTGCTGTTCCTTCTAATTAAAATATTTTTCCTATCTTACTTCTTATCTCACAGATAGACAGTTTTACATATTTATGCAGGACTATCAGTTGCCTTCAGTCGCTCTGAAAATAGGTGTCCCTCAGGGATTGGTTCTTGGACTATTCATTATATATATATACTGCCTTTGGGCCAACTTAGACCCCACCATCGTTTCAGTTACCACTGTTATGCTGATGACATTCAAATCTATACAGATTGTAGATCTGCTCCCACTCTCCAGACCGGTACACTATCAGCATGTGTCAATGAAATAAAGGATGGCTTAACGCTAACTTTTTAAAACTGAACATGAACAAAACTGAGATCATTTTTATTGGAACACCAACTCTTACTTAAAATATCCTTTATGACCTTACTTGTGACATTGACAGTACTCTCATTAAACTATCTAATACTGTAAAAATAAATAAATAGATAAATAAATAAATAAATTAGGCATCATCTTTGATCCCTCCCTAACCTTTGAAGCTCATATAAACTCTGTTTCTAAAATTGGATTCTTTCGCTCTCATTGTACAGCTTGCCTCCATCCCTTCATTAGCCTTAAAGATGCTGAAACACTGGTTCATGCATTTATATCCTCATGTCTTGACTAATGCAATGCTCTCCTTATTGGTTTACCTGCTAATTCCATTGCTAGGTTGCAATATACTCAAAATTCAGACACTAGACTTCTTACACATACCAAGCACTCAGCTCACATTACTCCAATCCTGTCTGAACTGCATTGGCTACCGGTTTCGTTTTGCATTAAATATAAAACCGTCCTGCTTACATTCCAATCACTTCATGGTTTGGCACCTCGCTATCTTCGTGAATTGCTTCTCCCCTACAACCCGACCCGCTCACTCAGGTCGTCCAATCTCAGATTCCTCTCTGTCCCTAGATCTCGTCTCACCACTATGGATGGCAGGTCTTTCAGTGTTGTAGCACCCAAAATCTGGAATTCACTCCCTCTGACTCTTTGCAGCATCACATCCATCCCCGAGTTCAAATCCCAACTAAAAACATATGTTTTCTCAGGGTTATTTGTCCTAATGTGTTGCTATGCATTTTCTCTCATTGACTGTACTATCTGTACTGTGTTTTTCATTTTCTGTGTCTGATTGTTCCTTGTTTTTCACATTGTGTGATTGTCCATGATTGTTCATCGTTTATGTTTTATTGTATTGATATTGCAAAGTATCCTTGAGCTCTGGAAAGGCCCTATATAAATTAAATTGAACATATTATTATATGTTAGATTAGTTTCTGTATATTAGAATAGTTTAATAATTTCTCATCTGATTTTAAAGGCAAGTGTCTTGTGTCTCTGTGCTTACAAGTTAATGTCCTAAGTTAAACTGACAATCTTGTTATTGTGCTCTTAATATAGTGTTTTCACTATATTTTGGATATTATTGACAGTGGCCAAAGACGTAATATCTTATGCAGAATTGTTAAATACACTAATTTTGACTTATTGCAGGACAAATAGTTGATAAGCTATTGAAATATTAAGTTTGCAAAATTTCCCCCTCTCAGCTGATCTGTAGTTTCCCCTATATATTTTGGGGGAGAATGTGGGCAGTTCAATTTAAATTCCAAACCCTACATTGCTATACTGTTTTTTGTATTTTGGATCTTGCCCTTGAATTGTTGGCTGAGCGCCTAGCCTGTTGCCTGTTCCTCTTTATGAGTTTGCTTCACGTTTTGGGTTTATTTGACAGTTTTATTAAAATTCTAACTGCAATTGCATCACTCTCCAACTATATAGCATAAAACTTACACACAATTTATTGAGATTTTAATGTGCCACTGTAGTGCAAAGAGGGAATGTGACGTCCAGTGTAAACAACCTTATTGTTGATAATAATGGGAACTATTAAAAATAAAATTTATCTAACATAACACAAGGCAGATTTCCACTAAATTGCAATGAATTAGCTAGCTAGCTACAATATATGTGGAGTGTCGTTAGCTAGATTACACCATATTATCCTACCGCCTTCTGAGAACATGTTTAAAAAATTTTTTACTGTCCCTCTCTGAACAGCAATGCAAAATATTCTGCTGACACTTGTTCATCTTCAAAGCTACCTGTTATGGCAGTAATCATGTGTTGTGTTGCGAGGCTCTTAGTAGTTTAATCTGATTTATTACTACAAACTAACAAATCCACCAATAATAATGTTAGAAAATAAATTATTTGTACATATATTTCAGTTTATCGTGGTATTAATAAGGGGTGGGGGGGGAGGGGGGGGGTTGACTACACACTAGTCTACCATCTACTGGTCATATATGATTTGGCAACATTGATTGATGAGCTTAATCACCTTCTGTTTTTAGACAACCCAACATTTAAAATACGAAAAAGAAAGTTTATTCCTGAAATTCTATTTAATTTTTGTTCATATTGCACATATTGCAGGTGAACATTATAGTTGCAGTTTAGTTGTTGTTTATTTGGAAACTCACTTTTTAATTTTATTTCAGTTAATGAAAAAAGGTTTTAGTCATACTTTTCATTAACGATAAAGATAATGATAATATCCTAGCTCTGATTAGAGGTAGAAATGGATGGTTTTTGATAAAAAGACACTTGGAATTGTTTGGAGACAGCCCAACAGACCCATCCTTCAGATCTTTCACTGAGAAGGGAAATGAGTTGAAATGCTGTTCCATTTTGGTTTTGTTGCCATTATCCAACTGCATTGACAATGACATTCATAACCTTTGCAAGCACAAGCCCACAGAATGTCCATCCATCCATCCATCTTCTATACCGCTTATCCTTCCTTCAGGGTCACGGGGAAACCTGGAGCCTATCCCAGGGAGCATCGGGCACAAGGCGAGGTACACCCTGGACAGGGTGCCAATCCATCGCAGGGCACACTCACATACACATTCACACACCCATTCATACACTACGGACACTTTGGACATTAAAAATAAAATTTATCTAACATAACACAAGGCAGATTTCCACTAAATTGCAATGAATTAGCTAGCTAGCTACAATATATGTGGAGTGTCGTTAGCTAGATTACACCATATTATCCTACCGCCTTCTGAGAACATGTTTAAAAAAATTTTTACTGTCCCTCTCTGAACAGCAATGCAAAATATTCTGCTGACACTTGTTCATCTTCAAAGCTACCTGTTATGGCAGTAATCATGCAGGTAGATGTATTGGCTAGGTGTGAATGACTATGTGAATGTGTTTGTGCAGGGTGCCCTATGATGGTATCCCACCCGGCATAAACTGTCATGTCATGTATCCAGTGTCCCTGGGATAGGCTTCAAATCCATGGCATTCTTGACTAGGGTATTAATAAGTGATTAATGATGTATGAACAGATGAGTGTGGACAGTAATGTGTTATTACTCTGTTATAATAACCTTCACTCTTCTGGGAAGGCTTTCCACTAGATTTTGGAGTGTGGCTGTGGGGATTTGGCCCATTCAGCCACCAGAGCATTAGTGAAGTCAGGCACAGATGTCAGGTGAGAAGGCCTGGTGCGGAGATGATCAGTGGGGTTGAGGTCATGGCTCTGTGCAGGATTCTCAAGTTCTTCCACATCAACATGGGCAAACCATGTCTGCATAGACCTCGCTTTGTGCACAGGGACATTGTCATGTTCTAATGAAGAGAAATCGTAATGCTACAGCATACAAATGCTATAGCATACAAAGACAATTATCAGTTGTGTGCTTCCAACTTTGGGATAACATTTTGGGGTATCATATGGCTGTAACGCTCAGGTGGTAGGACGGGTTGTCCACTAATCGTAGGATTGGCGGTTCGATTCCTGGCCTACATGACTTCACATGCCAAAGTGTCCTTGGGCAAGACACTGAACCTCAAGTTGCTCCCGATGGCAAGTTAGTGCCTTGTGTGTGTGTGTGAGAGTGAGAGAATGGTTGAATGGGAACCCTTGCACTTTGTAGAACTGCTAAGGTTAAAAAAGTGCTATATAAGTGCAGGCCATTAAGTAGTATGGGTCATCTACCTACTGCTTTCATTTAATAAAAACATTCTCAATGGTCTGAATTATATAAGTGATGGAAT